>NW_027367585.1:0-56761 GCF_046119375.1 Phyllobates terribilis
TCAGAATTGCACCTTGCAATGTGGAGATATTACTGTTTGTGCATTTACAATATTCATTGATTTTTGCCATTGAAAAACATGTTTTTCATATACCAGAAATGTTTGAAGCTACTGACTGAATGAAAGGAGCTGGCATCTCACTCTCTTTGAATCTTCTTTATCATGCTAGGATTAACAGGAAAAAGCTAAAAATTTCAGAATTGCACCGTGCAATGTGGAGATATTACTGTTTGTGCATTTACAATATTCATTGATTTTTGCCATTGAAAAACATGTTTTTCATATACCAGAAATGTTTGAAGCTACTGACTGAATGAAAGGAGCTGGCATCTCACTCTCTTTGAATCTTCTTTATCATGCTAGGATTAGCAGGAAAAAGCAAAAAATTTCAGAATTGCACCTTGCAATGTGGAGATATTACTGTTTGTGCATTTACAATATTCATTGATTTTTGCCATTGAAAAACATGTTTTTCATATACCAGAAATGTTTGAAGCTACTGACTGAATGAAAGGAGCTGGCATCTCACTCTCTTTGAATCTTCTTTATCATGCTAGGATTAACAGGAAAAAGCTAAAAATTTCAGAATTGCACCGTGCAATGTGGAGATATTACTGTTTGTGCATTTACAATATTCATTGATTTTTGCCATTGAAAAACATGTTTTTCATATACCAGAAATGTTTGAAGCTACTGACTGAATGAAAGGAGCTGGCATCTCACTCTCTTTGAATCTTCTTTATCATGCTAGGATTAACAGGAAAAAGCTAAAAATTTCAGAATTGCACCGTGCAATGTGGAGATATTACTGTTTGTGCATTTACAATATTCATTGATTTTTGCCATTGAAAAACATGTTTTTCATATACCAGAAATGTTTGAAGCTACTGACTGAATGAAAGGAGCTGGCATCTCACTCTCTTTGAATCTTCTTTATCATGCTAGGATTAGCAGGAAAAAGCAAAAAATTTCAGAATTGCACCTTGCAATGTGGAGATATTACTGTTTGTGCATTTACAATATTCATTGATTTTTGCCATTGAAAAACATGTTTTTCATATACCAGAAATGTTTGAAGCTACTGACTGAATGAAAGGAGCTGGCATCTCACTCTCTTTGAATCTTCTTTATCATGCTAGGATTAACAGGAAAAAGCTAAAAATTTCAGAATTGCACCGTGCAATGTGGAGATATTACTGTTTGTGCATTTACAATATTCATTGATTTTTGCCATTGAAAAACATGTTTTTCATATACCAGAAATGTTTGAAGCTACTGACTGAATGAAAGGAGCTGGCATCTCACTCTCTTTGAATCTTCTTTATCATGCTAGGATTAGCAGGAAAAAGCAAAAAATTTCAAAATTGCACCTTGCAATGTGGAGATATTACTGTTTGTGCATTTACAATATTCATTGATTTTTGCCATTGAAAAACATGTTTTTCATATACCAGAAATGTTTGAAGCTACTGACTGAATGAAAGGAGCTGGCATCTCACTCTCTTTGAATCTTCTTTATCATGCTAGGATTAACAGGAAAAAGCAAAAAATTTCAGAATTGCACCTTGCAATGTGGAGATATTACTGTTTGTGCATTTACAATATTCATTGATTTTTGCCATTGAAAAACATGTTTTTCATATACCAGAAATGTTTGAAGCTACTGACTGAATGAAAGGAGCTGGCATCTCACTCTCTTTGAATCTTCTTTATCATGCTAGGATTAACAGGAAAAAGCTAAAAATTTCAGAATTGCACCGTGCAATGTGGAGATATTACTGTTTGTGCATTTACAATATTCATTGATTTTTGCCATTGAAAAACATGTTTTTCATATACCAGAAATGTTTGAAGCTACTGACTGAATGAAAGGAGCTGGCATCTCACTCTCTTTGAATCTTCTTTATCATGCTAGGATTAGCAGGAAAAAGCAAAAAATTTCAGAATTGCACCTTGCAATGTGGAGATATTACTGTTTGTGCATTTACAATATTCATTGATTTTTGCCATTGAAAAACATGTTTTTCATATACCAGAAATGTTTGAAGCTACTGACTGAATGAAAGGAGCTGGCATCTCACTCTCTTTGAATCTTCTTTATCATGCTAGGATTAACAGGAAAAAGCAAAAAATTTCAGAATTGCACCTTGCAATGTGGAGATATTACTGTTTGTGCATTTACAATATTCATTGATTTTTGCCATTGAAAAACATGTTTTTCATATACCAGAAATGTTTGAAGCTACTGACTGAATGAAAGGAGCTGGCATCTCACTCTCTTTGAATCTTCTTTATCATGCTAGGATTAACAGGAAAAAGCAAAAAATTTCAGAATTGCACCTTGCAATGTGGAGATATTACTGTTTGTGCATTTACAATATTCATTGATTTTTGCCATTGAAAAACATGTTTTTCATATACCAGAAATGTTTGAAGCTACTGACTGAATGAAAGGAGCTGGCATCTCACTCTCTTTGAATCTTCTTTATCATGCTAGGATTAACAGGAAAAAGCTAAAAATTTCAGAATTGCACCGTGCAATGTGGAGATATTACTGTTTGTGCATTTACAATATTCATTGATTTTTGCCATTGAAAAACATGTTTTTCATATACCAGAAATGTTTGAAGCTACTGACTGAATGAAAGGAGCTGGCATCTCACTCTCTTTGAATCTTCTTTATCATGCTAGGATTAGCAGGAAAAAGCTAAAAATTTCAGAATTGCACCGTGCAATGTGGAGATATTACTGTTTGTGCATTTACAATATTCATTGATTTTTGCCATTGAAAAACATGTTTTTCATATACCAGAAATGTTTGAAGCTACTGACTGAATGAAAGGAGCTGGCATCTCACTCTCTTTGAATCTTCTTTATCATGCTAGGATTAGCAGGAAAAAGCAAAAAATTTCAGAATTGCACCTTGCAATGTGGAGATATTACTGTTTGTGCATTTACAATATTCATTGATTTTTGCCATTGAAAAACATGTTTTTCATATACCAGAAATGTTTGAAGCTACTGACTGAATGAAAGGAGCTGGCATCTCACTCTCTTTGAATCTTCTTTATCATGCTAGGATTAGCAGGAAAAAGCAAAAAATTTCAGAATTGCACCTTGCAATGTGGAGATATTACTGTTTGTGCATTTACAATATTCATTGATTTTTGCCATTGAAAAACATGTTTTTCATATACCAGAAATGTTTGAAGCTACTGACTGAATGAAAGGAGCTGGCATCTCACTCTTTGAATCTTCTTTATCATGCTAGGATTAGCAGGAAAAAGCAAAAAATTTCAGAATTGCACCTTGCAATGTGGAGATATTACTGTTTGTGCATTTACAATATTCATTGATTTTTGCCATTGAAAAACATGTTTTTCATATACCAGAAATGTTTGAAGCTACTGACTGAATGAAAGGAGCTGGCATCTCACTCTCTTTGAATCTTCTTTATCATGCTAGGATTAACAGGAAAAAGCAAAAAATTTCAGAATTGCACCTTGCAATGTGGAGATATTACTGTTTGTGCATTTACAATATTCATTGATTTTTGCCATTGAAAAACATGTTTTTCATATACCAGAAATGTTTGAAGCTACTGACTGAATGAAAGGAGCTGGCATCTCACTCTCTTTGAATCTTCTTTATCATGCTAGGATTAACAGGAAAAAGCTAAAAATTTCAGAATTGCACCGTGCAATGTGGAGATATTACTGTTTGTGCATTTACAATATTCATTGATTTTTGCCATTGAAAAACATGTTTTTCATATACCAGAAATGTTTGAAGCTACTGACTGAATGAAAGGAGCTGGCATCTCACTCTCTTTGAATCTTCTTTATCATGCTAGGATTAGCAGGAAAAAGCAAAAAATTTCAGAATTGCACCTTGCAATGTGGAGATATTACTGTTTGTGCATTTACAATATTCATTGATTTTTGCCATTGAAAAACATGTTTTTCATATACCAGAAATGTTTGAAGCTACTGACTGAATGAAAGGAGCTGGCATCTCACTCTCTTTGAATCTTCTTTATCATGCTAGGATTAGCAGGAAAAAGCAAAAAATTTCAAAATTGCACCTTGCAATGTGGAGATATTACTGTTTGTGCATTTACAATATTCATTGATTTTTGCCATTGAAAAACATGTTTTTCATATACCAGAAATGTTTGAAGCTACTGACTGAATGAAAGGAGCTGGCATCTCACTCTCTTTGAATCTTCTTTATCATGCTAGGATTAACAGGAAAAAGCAAAAAATTTCAGAATTGCACCTTGCAATGTGGAGATATTACTGTTTGTGCATTTACAATATTCATTGATTTTTGCCATTGAAAAACATGTTTTTCATATACCAGAAATGTTTGAAGCTACTGACTGAATGAAAGGAGCTGGCATCTCACTCTCTTTGAATCTTCTTTATCATGCTAGGATTAACTGGAAAAAGCTAAAAATTTCAGAATTGCACCGTGCAATGTGGAGATATTACTGTTTGTGCATTTACAATATTCATTGATTTTTGCCATTGAAAAACATGTTTTTCATATACCAGAAATGTTTGAAGCTACTGACTGAATGAAAGGAGCTGGCATCTCACTCTCTTTGAATCTTCTTTATCATGCTAGGATTAGCAGGAAAAAGCAAAAAATTTCAGAATTGCACCTTGCAATGTGGAGATATTACTGTTTGTGCATTTACAATATTCATTGATTTTTGCCATTGAAAAACATGTTTTTCATATACCAGAAATGTTTGAAGCTACTGACTGAATGAAAGGAGCTGGCATCTCACTCTCTTTGAATCTTCTTTATCATGCTAGGATTAACAGGAAAAAGCAAAAAATTTCAGAATTGCACCGTGCAATGTGGAGATATTACTGTTTGTGCATTTACAATATTCATTGATTTTTGCCATTGAAAAACATGTTTTTCATATACCAGAAATGTTTGAAGCTACTGACTGAATGAAAGGAGCTGGCATCTCACTCTCTTTGAATCTTCTTTATCATGCTAGGATTAGCAGGAAAAAGCAAAAAATTTCAGAATTGCACCTTGCAATGTGGAGATATTACTGTTTGTGCATTTACAATATTCATTGATTTTTGCCATTGAAAAACATGTTTTTCATATACCAGAAATGTTTGAAGCTACTGACTGAATGAAAGGAGCTGGCATCTCACTCTCTTTGAATCTTCTTTATCATGCTAGGATTAGCAGGAAAAAGCAAAAAATTTCAGAATTGCACCTTGCAATGTGGAGATATTACTGTTTGTGCATTTACAATATTCATTGATTTTTGCCATTGAAAAACATGTTTTTCATATACCAGAAATGTTTGAAGCTACTGACTGAATGAAAGGAGCTGGCATCTCACTCTCTTTGAATCTTCTTTATCATGCTAGGATTAACAGGAAAAAGCTAAAAATTTCAGAATTGCACCGTGCAATGTGGAGATATTACTGTTTGTGCATTTACAATATTCATTGATTTTTGCCATTGAAAAACATGTTTTTCATATACCAGAAATGTTTGAAGCTACTGACTGAATGAAAGGAGCTGGCATCTCACTCTCTTTGAATCTTCTTTATCATGCTAGGATTAACAGGAAAAAGCTAAAAATTTCAGAATTGCACCGTGCAATGTGGAGATATTACTGTTTGTGCATTTACAATATTCATTGATTTTTGCCATTGAAAAACATGTTTTTCATATACCAGAAATGTTTGAAGCTACTGACTGAATGAAAGGAGCTGGCATCTCACTCTCTTTGAATCTTCTTTATCATGCTAGGATTAACAGGAAAAAGCTAAAAATTTCAGAATTGCACCGTGCAATGTGGAGATATTACTGTTTGTGCATTTACAATATTCATTGATTTTTGCCATTGAAAAACATGTTTTTCATATACCAGAAATGTTTGAAGCTACTGACTGAATGAAAGGAGCTGGCATCTCACTCTCTTTGAATCTTCTTTATCATGCTAGGATTAGCAGGAAAAAGCAAAAAATTTCAGAATTGCACCTTGCAATGTGGAGATATTACTGTTTGTGCATTTACAATATTCATTGATTTTTGCCATTGAAAAACATGTTTTTCATATACCAGAAATGTTTGAAGCTACTGACTGAATGAAAGGAGCTGGCATCTCACTCTCTTTGAATCTTCTTTATCATGCTAGGATTAACAGGAAAAAGCTAAAAATTTCAGAATTGCACCGTGCAATGTGGAGATATTACTGTTTGTGCATTTACAATATTCATTGATTTTTGCCATTGAAAAACATGTTTTTCATATACCAGAAATGTTTGAAGCTACTGACTGAATGAAAGGAGCTGGCATCTCACTCTCTTTGAATTTTCTTTATCATGCTAGGATTTGCAGGAAAAAGCAAAAAATTTCAGAATTGCACCTTGCAATGTGGAGATATTACTGTTTGTGCATTTACAATATTCATTGATTTTTGCCATTGAAAAACATGTTTTTCATATACCAGAAATGTTTGAAGCTACTGACTGAATGAAAGGAGCTGGCATCTCACTCTCTTTGAATCTTCTTTATCATGCTAGGATTAGCAGGAAAAAACAAAAAATTTCAGAATTGCACCTTGCAATGTGGAGATATTACTGTTTGTGCATTTACAATATTCATTGATTTTTGCCATTGAAAAACATGTTTTTCATATACCAGAAATGTTTGAAGCTACTGACTGAATGAAAGGAGCTGGCATCTCACTCTTTGAATCTTCTTTATCATGCTAGGATTAACAGGAAAAAGCAAAAAATTTCAGAATTGCACCTTGCAATGTGGAGATATTACTGTTTGTGCATTTACAATATTCATTGATTTTTGCCATTGAAAAACATGTTTTTCATATACCAGAAATGTTTGAAGCTACTGACTGAATGAAAGGAGCTGGCATCTCACTCTCTTTGAATCTTCTTTATCATGCTAGGATTAACAGGAAAAAGCAAAAAATTTCAGAATTGCACCTTGCAATGTGGAGATATTACTGTTTGTGCATTTACAATATTCATTGATTTTTGCCATTGAAAAACATGTTTTTCATATACCAGAAATGTTTGAAGCTACTGACTGAATGAAAGGAGCTGGCATCTCACTCTTTGAATCTTCTTTATCATGCTAGGATTAACAGGAAAAAGCAAAAAATTTCAGAATTGCACCTTGCAATGTGGAGATATTACTGTTTGTGCATTTACAATATTCATTGATTTTTGCCATTGAAAAACATGTTTTTCATATACCAGAAATGTTTGAAGCTACTGACTGAATGAAAGGAGCTGGCATCTCACTCTCTTTGAATCTTCTTTATCATGCTAGGATTAACAGGAAAAAGCTAAAAATTTCAGAATTGCACCGTGCAATGTGGAGATATTACTGTTTGTGCATTTACAATATTCATTGATTTTTGCCATTGAAAAACATGTTTTTCATATACCAGAAATGTTTGAAGCTACTGACTGAATGAAAGGAGCTGGCATCTCACTCTCTTTGAATCTTCTTTATCATGCTAGGATTAGCAGGAAAAAGCAAAAAATTTCAGAATTGCACCTTGCAATGTGGAGATATTACTGTTTGTGCATTTACAATATTCATTGATTTTTGCCATTGAAAAACATGTTTTTCATATACCAGAAATGTTTGAAGCTACTGACTGAATGAAAGGAGCTGGCATCTCACTCTCTTTGAATCTTCTTTATCATGCTAGGATTAACAGGAAAAAGCTAAAAATTTCAGAATTGCACCGTGCAATGTGGAGATATTACTGTTTGTGCATTTACAATATTCATTGATTTTTGCCATTGAAAAACATGTTTTTCATATACCAGAAATGTTTGAAGCTACTGACTGAATGAAAGGAGCTGGCATCTCACTCTCTTTGAATCTTCTTTATCATGCTAGGATTAACAGGAAAAAGCTAAAAATTTCAGAATTGCACCGTGCAATGTGGAGATATTACTGTTTGTGCATTTACAATATTCATTGATTTTTGCCATTGAAAAACATGTTTTTCATATACCAGAAATGTTTGAAGCTACTGACTGAATGAAAGGAGCTGGCATCTCACTCTCTTTGAATCTTCTTTATCATGCTAGGATTAGCAGGAAAAAGCAAAAAATTTCAGAATTGCACCTTGCAATGTGGAGATATTACTGTTTGTGCATTTACAATATTCATTGATTTTTGCCATTGAAAAACATGTTTTTCATATACCAGAAATGTTTGAAGCTACTGACTGAATGAAAGGAGCTGGCATCTCACTCTCTTTGAATCTTCTTTATCATGCTAGGATTAACAGGAAAAAGCTAAAAATTTCAGAATTGCACCGTGCAATGTGGAGATATTACTGTTTGTGCATTTACAATATTCATTGATTTTTGCCATTGAAAAACATGTTTTTCATATACCAGAAATGTTTGAAGCTACTGACTGAATGAAAGGAGCTGGCATCTCACTCTCTTTGAATCTTCTTTATCATGCTAGGATTAGCAGGAAAAAGCAAAAAATTTCAAAATTGCACCTTGCAATGTGGAGATATTACTGTTTGTGCATTTACAATATTCATTGATTTTTGCCATTGAAAAACATGTTTTTCATATACCAGAAATGTTTGAAGCTACTGACTGAATGAAAGGAGCTGGCATCTCACTCTCTTTGAATCTTCTTTATCATGCTAGGATTAACAGGAAAAAGCAAAAAATTTCAGAATTGCACCTTGCAATGTGGAGATATTACTGTTTGTGCATTTACAATATTCATTGATTTTTGCCATTGAAAAACATGTTTTTCATATACCAGAAATGTTTGAAGCTACTGACTGAATGAAAGGAGCTGGCATCTCACTCTCTTTGAATCTTCTTTATCATGCTAGGATTAACAGGAAAAAGCTAAAAATTTCAGAATTGCACCGTGCAATGTGGAGATATTACTGTTTGTGCATTTACAATATTCATTGATTTTTGCCATTGAAAAACATGTTTTTCATATACCAGAAATGTTTGAAGCTACTGACTGAATGAAAGGAGCTGGCATCTCACTCTCTTTGAATCTTCTTTATCATGCTAGGATTAGCAGGAAAAAGCAAAAAATTTCAGAATTGCACCTTGCAATGTGGAGATATTACTGTTTGTGCATTTACAATATTCATTGATTTTTGCCATTGAAAAACATGTTTTTCATATACCAGAAATGTTTGAAGCTACTGACTGAATGAAAGGAGCTGGCATCTCACTCTCTTTGAATCTTCTTTATCATGCTAGGATTAACAGGAAAAAGCAAAAAATTTCAGAATTGCACCTTGCAATGTGGAGATATTACTGTTTGTGCATTTACAATATTCATTGATTTTTGCCATTGAAAAACATGTTTTTCATATACCAGAAATGTTTGAAGCTACTGACTGAATGAAAGGAGCTGGCATCTCACTCTCTTTGAATCTTCTTTATCATGCTAGGATTAACAGGAAAAAGCAAAAAATTTCAGAATTGCACCTTGCAATGTGGAGATATTACTGTTTGTGCATTTACAATATTCATTGATTTTTGCCATTGAAAAACATGTTTTTCATATACCAGAAATGTTTGAAGCTACTGACTGAATGAAAGGAGCTGGCATCTCACTCTCTTTGAATCTTCTTTATCATGCTAGGATTAACAGGAAAAAGCTAAAAATTTCAGAATTGCACCGTGCAATGTGGAGATATTACTGTTTGTGCATTTACAATATTCATTGATTTTTGCCATTGAAAAACATGTTTTTCATATACCAGAAATGTTTGAAGCTACTGACTGAATGAAAGGAGCTGGCATCTCACTCTCTTTGAATCTTCTTTATCATGCTAGGATTAGCAGGAAAAAGCTAAAAATTTCAGAATTGCACCGTGCAATGTGGAGATATTACTGTTTGTGCATTTACAATATTCATTGATTTTTGCCATTGAAAAACATGTTTTTCATATACCAGAAATGTTTGAAGCTACTGACTGAATGAAAGGAGCTGGCATCTCACTCTCTTTGAATCTTCTTTATCATGCTAGGATTAGCAGGAAAAAGCAAAAAATTTCAGAATTGCACCTTGCAATGTGGAGATATTACTGTTTGTGCATTTACAATATTCATTGATTTTTGCCATTGAAAAACATGTTTTTCATATACCAGAAATGTTTGAAGCTACTGACTGAATGAAAGGAGCTGGCATCTCACTCTCTTTGAATCTTCTTTATCATGCTAGGATTAGCAGGAAAAAGCAAAAAATTTCAGAATTGCACCTTGCAATGTGGAGATATTACTGTTTGTGCATTTACAATATTCATTGATTTTTGCCATTGAAAAACATGTTTTTCATATACCAGAAATGTTTGAAGCTACTGACTGAATGAAAGGAGCTGGCATCTCACTCTTTGAATCTTCTTTATCATGCTAGGATTAGCAGGAAAAAGCAAAAAATTTCAGAATTGCACCTTGCAATGTGGAGATATTACTGTTTGTGCATTTACAATATTCATTGATTTTTGCCATTGAAAAACATGTTTTTCATATACCAGAAATGTTTGAAGCTACTGACTGAATGAAAGGAGCTGGCATCTCACTCTCTTTGAATCTTCTTTATCATGCTAGGATTAACAGGAAAAAGCAAAAAATTTCAGAATTGCACCTTGCAATGTGGAGATATTACTGTTTGTGCATTTACAATATTCATTGATTTTTGCCATTGAAAAACATGTTTTTCATATACCAGAAATGTTTGAAGCTACTGACTGAATGAAAGGAGCTGGCATCTCACTCTCTTTGAATCTTCTTTATCATGCTAGGATTAACAGGAAAAAGCTAAAAATTTCAGAATTGCACCGTGCAATGTGGAGATATTACTGTTTGTGCATTTACAATATTCATTGATTTTTGCCATTGAAAAACATGTTTTTCATATACCAGAAATGTTTGAAGCTACTGACTGAATGAAAGGAGCTGGCATCTCACTCTCTTTGAATCTTCTTTATCATGCTAGGATTAGCAGGAAAAAGCAAAAAATTTCAGAATTGCACCTTGCAATGTGGAGATATTACTGTTTGTGCATTTACAATATTCATTGATTTTTGCCATTGAAAAACATGTTTTTCATATACCAGAAATGTTTGAAGCTACTGACTGAATGAAAGGAGCTGGCATCTCACTCTCTTTGAATCTTCTTTATCATGCTAGGATTAGCAGGAAAAAGCAAAAAATTTCAAAATTGCACCTTGCAATGTGGAGATATTACTGTTTGTGCATTTACAATATTCATTGATTTTTGCCATTGAAAAACATGTTTTTCATATACCAGAAATGTTTGAAGCTACTGACTGAATGAAAGGAGCTGGCATCTCACTCTCTTTGAATCTTCTTTATCATGCTAGGATTAACAGGAAAAAGCAAAAAATTTCAGAATTGCACCTTGCAATGTGGAGATATTACTGTTTGTGCATTTACAATATTCATTGATTTTTGCCATTGAAAAACATGTTTTTCATATACCAGAAATGTTTGAAGCTACTGACTGAATGAAAGGAGCTGGCATCTCACTCTCTTTGAATCTTCTTTATCATGCTAGGATTAACTGGAAAAAGCTAAAAATTTCAGAATTGCACCGTGCAATGTGGAGATATTACTGTTTGTGCATTTACAATATTCATTGATTTTTGCCATTGAAAAACATGTTTTTCATATACCAGAAATGTTTGAAGCTACTGACTGAATGAAAGGAGCTGGCATCTCACTCTCTTTGAATCTTCTTTATCATGCTAGGATTAGCAGGAAAAAGCAAAAAATTTCAGAATTGCACCTTGCAATGTGGAGATATTACTGTTTGTGCATTTACAATATTCATTGATTTTTGCCATTGAAAAACATGTTTTTCATATACCAGAAATGTTTGAAGCTACTGACTGAATGAAAGGAGCTGGCATCTCACTCTCTTTGAATCTTCTTTATCATGCTAGGATTAACAGGAAAAAGCAAAAAATTTCAGAATTGCACCGTGCAATGTGGAGATATTACTGTTTGTGCATTTACAATATTCATTGATTTTTGCCATTGAAAAACATGTTTTTCATATACCAGAAATGTTTGAAGCTACTGACTGAATGAAAGGAGCTGGCATCTCACTCTCTTTGAATCTTCTTTATCATGCTAGGATTAGCAGGAAAAAGCAAAAAATTTCAGAATTGCACCTTGCAATGTGGAGATATTACTGTTTGTGCATTTACAATATTCATTGATTTTTGCCATTGAAAAACATGTTTTTCATATACCAGAAATGTTTGAAGCTACTGACTGAATGAAAGGAGCTGGCATCTCACTCTCTTTGAATCTTCTTTATCATGCTAGGATTAGCAGGAAAAAGCAAAAAATTTCAGAATTGCACCTTGCAATGTGGAGATATTACTGTTTGTGCATTTACAATATTCATTGATTTTTGCCATTGAAAAACATGTTTTTCATATACCAGAAATGTTTGAAGCTACTGACTGAATGAAAGGAGCTGGCATCTCACTCTCTTTGAATCTTCTTTATCATGCTAGGATTAACAGGAAAAAGCTAAAAATTTCAGAATTGCACCGTGCAATGTGGAGATATTACTGTTTGTGCATTTACAATATTCATTGATTTTTGCCATTGAAAAACATGTTTTTCATATACCAGAAATGTTTGAAGCTACTGACTGAATGAAAGGAGCTGGCATCTCACTCTCTTTGAATCTTCTTTATCATGCTAGGATTAGCAGGAAAAAGCAAAAAATTTCAGAATTGCACCTTGCAATGTGGAGATATTACTGTTTGTGCATTTACAATATTCATTGATTTTTGCCATTGAAAAACGTTTTTCATATACCAGAAATGTTTGAAGCTACTGACTGAATGAAAGGAGCTGGCATCTCACTCTCTTTGAATCTTCTTTATCATGCTAGGATTAGCAGGAAAAAGCAAAAAATTTCAGAATTGCACCTTGCAATGTTGAGATATTACTGTTTGTGCATTTACAATATTCATTGATTTTTGCCATTGAAAAACATGTTTTTCATATACCAGAAATGTTTGAAGCTACTGACTGAATGAAAGGAGCTGGCATCTCACTCTCTTTGAATCTTCTTTATCATGCTAGGATTAACAGGAAAAAGCTAAAAATTTCAGAATTGCACCGTGCAATGTGGAGATATTACTGTTTGTGCATTTACAATATTCATTGATTTTTGCCATTGAAAAACATGTTTTTCATATACCAGAAATGTTTGAAGCTACTGACTGAATGAAAGGAGCTGGCATCTCACTCTCTGAATCTTCTTTATCATGCTAGGATTAGCAGGAAAAAGCAAAAAATTTCAGAATTGCACCTTGCAATGTGGAGATATTACTGTTTGTGCATTTACAATATTCATTGATTTTTGCCATTGAAAAACATGTTTTTCATATACCAGAAATGTTTGAAGCTACTGACTGAATGAAAGGAGCTGGCATCTCACTCTCTTTGAATCTTCTTTATCATGCTAGGATTAGCAGGAAAAAGCAAAAAATTTCAGAATTGCACCTTGCAATGTGGAGATATTACTGTTTGTGCATTTACAATATTCATTGATTTTTGCCATTGAAAAACATGTTTTTCATATACCAGAAATGTTTGAAGCTACTGACTGAATGAAAGGAGCTGGCATCTCACTCTCTTTGAATCTTCTTTATCATGCTAGGATTAACAGGAAAAAGCAAAAAATTTCAGAATTGCACCTTGCAATGTGGAGATATTACTGTTTGTGCATTTACAATATTCATTGATTTTTGCCATTGAAAAACGTCCAGAAATGTTTGAAGCTACTGACTGAATGAAAGGAGCTGGCATCTCACTCTCTTTGAATCTTCTTTATCATGCTAGGATTAGCAGGAAAAAGCAAAAAATTTCAGAATTGCACCTTGCAATGTGGAGATATTACTGTTTGTGCATTTACAATATTCATTGATTTTTGCCATTGAAAAACATCATGTTATTCATATACCAGAAATGTTTGAAGCTACTGACTGAATGAAAGGAGCTGGCATCTCACTCTCTTTGAATCTTCTTTATCATGCTAGGATTAGCAGGAAAAAGCAAAAAATTTCCGAATTGCACCTTGCAGTGTGGAGATATTACTGTTTGTGCATTTACAATATTCATTGATTTTTGCCATTGAAAAACATGTTTTTCATATACCAGAAATGTTTGAAGCTACTAACTGAATGAAAGGAGCTGGCATCTCACTCTCTTTGAATCTTCTTTATCATGCTAGGATTAACAGGAAAAAGCAAAAAATTTCAGAATTGCACCTTGCAATGTGGAGATATTACTGTTTGTGCATTTACAATATTCATTGATTTTTGCCATTGAAAAACGTCCAGAAATGTTTGAAGCTACTGACTGAATGAAAGGAGCTGGCATCTCACTCTCTTTGAATCTTCTTTATCATGCTAGGATTAGCAGGAAAAAGCAAAAAATTTCAGAATTGCACCTTGCAATGTGGAGATATTACTGTTTGTGCATTTACAATATTCATTGATTTTTGCCATTGAAAAACATCATGTTATTCATATACCAGAAATGTTTGAAGCTACTGACTGAATGAAAGGAGCTGGCATCTCACTCTCTTTGAATCTTCTTTATCATGCTAGGATTAGCAGGAAAAAGCAAAAAATATCCGAATTGCACCTTGCAATGTGGAGATATTACTGTTTGTGCATTTACAATATTCATTGATTTTTGCCATTGAAAAACATGTTTTTCATATACCAGAAATGTTTGAAGCTACTGACTGAATGAAAGGAGCTGGCATCTCACTCTCTTTGAATCTTCTTTATCATGCTAGGATTAGCAGGAAAAAGCAAAAAATTTCAGAATTGCACCTTGCAATGTGGAGATATTACTGTTTGTGCATTTACAATATTCATTGATTTTTGCCATTGAAAAACATGTTTTTCATATACCAGAAATGTTTGAAGCTACTGACTGAATGAAAGGAGCTGGCATCTCACTCTCTTTGAGTCTTCTTTATCATGCTAGGATTAACAGGAAAAAGCAAAAAATTTCAGAATTGCACCTTGCAATGTGGAGATATTACTGTTTGTGCATTTACAATATTCATTGATTTTTGCCATTGAAAAACGTCCAGAAATGTTTGAAGCTACTGACTGAATGAAAGGAGCTGGCATCTCACTCTCTTTGAATCTTCTTTATCATGCTAGGATTAGCAGGAAAAAGCAAAAAATTTCAGAATTGCACCTTGCAATGTGGAGATATTACTGTTTGTGCATTTACAATATTCATTGATTTTTGCCATTGAAAAACATGTTTTTCATATACCAGAAATGTTTGAAGCTACTGACTGAATGAAAGGAGCTGGCATCTCACTCTCTTTGAATCTTCTTTATCATGCTAGGATTAGCAGGATAAAGCAAAAAATTTCAGAATTGCACCTTGCAATGTGGAGATATTACTGTTTGTGCATTTACAATATTCATTGATTTTTGCCATTGAAAAACATGTTTTTCATATACCAGAAATGTTTGAAGCTACTGACTGAATGAAAGGAGCTGGCATCTCACTCTCTTTGAATCTTCTTTATCATGCTAGGATTAACAGGAAAAAGCAAAAAATTTCAGAATTGCACCTTGCAATGTGGAGATATTACTGTTTGTGCATTTACAATATTCATTGATTTTTGCCATTGAAAAACGTCCAGAAATGTTTGAAGCTACTGACTGAATGAAAGGAGCTGGCATCTCACTCTCTTTGAATCTTCTTTATCATGCTAGGATTAGCAGGAAAAAGCAAAAAATTTCAGAATTGCACCTTGCAATGTGGAGATATTACTCTTTGTGCATTTACAATATTCATTGATTTTTGCCATTGAAAAACATGTTTTTCATATACCAGAAATGTTTGAAGCTACTGACTGAATGAAAGGAGCTGGCATCTCACTCTCTTTGAATCTTCTTTATCATGCTAGGATTAGCAGGAAAAAGCAAAAAATTTCAGAATTGCACCTTGCAATGTGGAGATATTACTGTTTGTGCATTTACAATATTCATTGATTTTTGCCATTGAAAAACGTGTTTTTCATATACCAGAAATGTTTGAAGCTACTGACTGAATGAAAGGAGCTGGCATCTCACTCTCTTTGAATCTTCTTTATCATGCTAGGATTAACAGGAAAAAGCTAAAAATTTCAGAATTGCACCGTGCAATGTGGAGATATTACTGTTTGTGCATTTACAATATTCATTGATTTTTGCCATTGAAAAACATGTTTTTCATATACCAGAAATGTTTGAAGCTACTGACTGAATGAAAGGAGCTGGCATCTCACTCTCTTTGAATCTTCTTTATCATGCTAGGATTAGCAGGAAAAAGCAAAAAATTTCAGAATTGCACCTTGCAATGTGGAGATATTACTGTTTGTGCATTTACAATATTCATTGATTTTTGCCATTGAAAAACATGTTTTTCATATACCAGAAATGTTTGAAGCTACTGACTGAATGAAAGGAGCTGGCATCTCACTCTTTGAATCTTCTTTATCATGCTAGGATTAACAGGAAAAAGCAAAAAATTTCAGAATTGCACCTTGCAATGTGGAGATATTACTGTTTGTGCATTTACAATATTCATTGATTTTTGCCATTGAAAAACATGTTTTTCATATACCAGAAATGTTTGAAGCTACTGACTGAATGAAAGGAGCTGGCATCTCACTCTCTTTGAATCTTCTTTATCATGCTAGGATTAACAGGAAAAAGCTAAAAATTTCAGAATTGCACCGTGCAATGTGGAGATATTACTGTTTGTGCATTTACAATATTCATTGATTTTTGCCATTGAAAAACATGTTTTTCATATACCAGAAATGTTTGAAGCTACTGACTGAATGAAAGGAGCTGGCATCTCACTCTCTTTGAATCTTCTTTATCATGCTAGGATTAGCAGGAAAAAGCAAAAAATTTCAGAATTGCACCTTGCAATGTGGAGATATTACTGTTTGTGCATTTACAATATTCATTGATTTTTGCCATTGAAAAACATGTTTTTCATATACCAGAAATGTTTGAAGCTACTGACTGAATGAAAGGAGCTGGCATCTCACTCTCTTTGAATCTTCTTTATCATGCTAGGATTAACAGGAAAAAGCAAAAAATTTCAGAATTGCACCTTGCAATGTGGAGATATTACTGTTTGTGCATTTACAATATTCATTGATTTTTGCCATTGAAAAACATGTTTTTCATATACCAGAAATGTTTGAAGCTACTGACTGAATGAAAGGAGCTGGCATCTCACTCTCTTTGAATCTTCTTTATCATGCTAGGATTAACAGGAAAAAGCAAAAAATTTCAGAATTGCACCTTGCAATGTGGAGATATTACTGTTTGTGCATTTACAATATTCATTGATTTTTGCCATTGAAAAACATGTTTTTCATATACCAGAAATGTTTGAAGCTACTGACTGAATGAAAGGAGCTGGCATCTCACTCTCTTTGAATCTTCTTTATCATGCTAGGATTAACAGGAAAAAGCTAAAAATTTCAGAATTGCACCGTGCAATGTGGAGATATTACTGTTTGTGCATTTACAATATTCATTGATTTTTGCCATTGAAAAACATGTTTTTCATATACCAGAAATGTTTGAAGCTACTGACTGAATGAAAGGAGCTGGCATCTCACTCTCTTTGAATCTTCTTTATCATGCTAGGATTAGCAGGAAAAAGCTAAAAATTTCAGAATTGCACCGTGCAATGTGGAGATATTACTGTTTGTGCATTTACAATATTCATTGATTTTTGCCATTGAAAAACATGTTTTTCATATACCAGAAATGTTTGAAGCTACTGACTGAATGAAAGGAGCTGGCATCTCACTCTCTTTGAATCTTCTTTATCATGCTAGGATTAGCAGGAAAAAGCAAAAAATTTCAG
This sequence comes from Phyllobates terribilis, assembly GCF_046119375.1. Taxonomy (NCBI): domain Eukaryota; kingdom Metazoa; phylum Chordata; class Amphibia; order Anura; family Dendrobatidae; genus Phyllobates; species Phyllobates terribilis. The sequence goes on from NW_027367585.1 coordinate 17,991, forward strand.
AATTGCACCTTGCAATGTGGAGATATTACTGTTTGTGCATTTACAATATTCATTGATTTTTGCCATTGAAAAACATGTTTTTCATATACCAGAAATGTTTGAAGCTACTGACTGAATGAAAGGAGCTGGCATCTCACTCTCTTTGAATCTTCTTTATCATGCTAGGATTAGCAGGAAAAAGCAAAAAATTTCAGAATTGCACCTTGCAATGTGGAGATATTACTGTTTGTGCATTTACAATATTCATTGATTTTTGCCATTGAAAAACGTTTTTCATATACCAGAAATGTTTGAAGCTACTGACTGAATGAAAGGAGCTGGCATCTCACTCTTTGTTTTACCATATTTTTTTTATTTTTAATAAACAATTTAACAGGGGAATAACACACGTAGCATAAAAGTAGTGACAGAGGAATATTCATAATAAGGGAAAAATTCTGAGGGAAAGGAAAGGGAAAGGGAACAAACGGGAATGGATAATCAGGAAAGATGGGAGAAATTTGTTCGTCAAATAATATATACGATAATACAGAAATTTGAACACTTTAAACACACATTACTATCATTAGCAAAATTAAACATATTAATGAGCTAAACACGACACACATTACGATATTCCAGCGTTATGAGAGGGTTGAGGGAATTTAGTGAGCCAAATATCCCACTTCCTAGAAAATTTAAGTAAATTATTGTTGATAAGGGAAAATCTGAGTTCAAATATTCTATGGAGATTCATCTTATCCACTAAGTCCTCCAAAGTGGGGACATGTGACTTTCTCCAAAAAAAAGCCAATGCGTTCTTACACACTGAAAATAAGTGAATCACCAAAGATCTTTCAAACGACTTATATGGTTCAAGATCTAAGGATAGTAAAGCCATTTGAGGGGTCAATACTACAGGTCTGCCTAAAAGGTCATCTACCAAAGAAGAGATCTGAGCCCATAGATTCCGGATTTTTGGGCAGCTCCAAAAGAGATGTAAAAGATCTCCCCTAAGGCCGCACTCCCTCCAACAAAGGGGAGAGTTGCTGGGCTTTATATGGTGAAGCCTGATTGGAGTGTAATACCATCTGGTTAGAATTTTGAAGTAAGCCTCTTGTAAGGGCATAGATATATTAGAGGCCTGAGAAAAAAGAACAGCACTCTCCCATTGATCGGATTGGAAATTGAATTTTAGATCTTTTTCCCAGCGTATCATGTAGAGGTGTTTTTGGAAGGAAAGATCATTATTGAAGCTGTTATATATGTGTCTCAGGCTCCAAAAAATTTTGTGGGATGGGTTGCTTAACAGGTTCACCGAGGTTTCAGAAACAATAAGTTTACCAGAAATAAATTCCAGAATAATGCTCTTTAAATGAGAGTATAAAAAGAAATCAGAGGAAGGTAAGTTGAATCTTTTTTTAAGAGTTTGGAAAGGAATAAAGGCAGAAGCTTCATAGAAGTCTCCAATTTTCCTTAACCCTTTATTGTCCCACTGATCTGGAATGGAAGAGTTATACAGATCAGCAACAAAACCAATTGGAAAATTTTTGACAAAAGAAAACTTATCCCCATCAGAGTCTCTTAGGGGACTCTTTTTCTTTCTTTTGGCGATTTTTTTCCAGGCGTCAATAATCGCCTGGAAAATAGGATGGGAAGAATCATGAGTGCACTGTTTAAAGAGATGCCTAAGTAACAATTCACGGGGAGAAGAACCATTATTTAAGAAGGTCTCCAGAGTCATCCAAGCTGGGGGACTGTCAGAATTAAACCAATTACTGCTCTGTTTGATGAGGTTTGCCAAATAGTATGCGAAAATATTAGGGTGGCTCAGACCTCCGTTGCACTTATTCTTGTACAATATATCTGCAGATATCCTCGCACGTTTATTATCCCAGACATAGGAATTGATCTGATTTTGAATTTTTTGAATAAAGATGTGAGAAATAGTTAGAGGTAAGTTGCGGAAAAAATACAAGATTTTGGGTAGAACAAACATCTTAATAGAGAGGACTCTACCCCACCATGACAAATCTCTTTTCAAAAATTCCATCAAATCTCCACGGACGATATCCTCAATCAGAACCAGGTTGTCAGAAATTGTTGAGTTAATAGTTTTACCAATACTGATCCCCAAATAAGTCAGATTGCGTTTAGCCAAACCGAAGGAAAATCTCGAGTGTAAAACCTCTCTCGTCTGACGGTCCAGATTAATGTTTAAAAGTTTAGACTTCTCATTATTGATCTTAAAATAAGAAATCTGAGAGAATAGTTCTAGAACCTTCGAAACTTCCGCAACCGAATTTACTGGGTCCAGCAAGGAAAGCATAACATCATCTGCAAAGAGGCCAATTTTAAATTCTCGAGATGGGGTAGAAATCCCCCTAATGTCAGTGTTTTCTCTAATCCTCTGTGCCAAAGGCTCCATAGCCAGGACAAAGAGAAGGGGGGAAAGTGGGCAACCCTGTCTAGTACCATTTGTGATAGGGATTGGATTTGAGAGATAATTGTTAACATAAATTTTTGCTTGGGGGTTAGAATAGAGGGCCATAATTGAAGAGAGAAATTTGTTATCAAAACCGAATTTAATAAGGGTGAGTTTAAGGTATAGCCAATTTAACCTGTCGAAAGCTTTTTCAGCGTCTAAAGCAAGCAATGAAGTTGGGAGTTTCGCCGTATTTATCACCTTAATAATATTCAGAAGTCTTCTAGAGCCATCAGTTGCTTGCCTCCCACCAACGAAGCCAATCTGATCATCGTTGATGAGAGATGGGAGAATAGTCGATAAACGATTGGCCAGAATTTTCGAATATATCTTAATATCAGTGTTAATTAGCGAAATGGGCCTATAATTTTTAACATTATCTCTCTCATCCTTAGACTTGGGTATTAGGGTAATGGTGGCTTCCAGCATTTCTGAGGGGAAGGAGCTTATTGAGGAAGCATGATTGAAAATTTTCGTGAGAGGGGAAGAAAGTAGGTCACAAAAAGTTTTATAATACTCATTAATGAACCCATCTGGACCCGGAGCCTTGAAATCTTTAAGTTGCTTTATTGTGTTAATAATTTCAAGGTTAGAAAAAGGCTTATTCAATGACTCGTGATCCAGAGGGCTCAATTTCGGTAGGTTAATGGAGGATAAAAATTTGTTGATTGCATCTGGGTGAGGATGGGAAATTAGAGGATCAGTTTTGATGTTGTAGAGTTTTTTGTAAAAATTTGCAAACTGGTTCACTATATCTTTAGGGTGGCAAAACGTTATTCCACTATTGTTTTTTATTTTATCTATTCTATTAATTGCTCTTTTACATTTGACAAGGCGGGCCATAAAGCGGGTAGGTTTATTTAGAGCCGCATAGTAATTAAATTTTGATTTCCGAATAATTGCATCATAGGAGGAAGAAATTTCTGATTTTAGCTCTACCCTTAAATTTGAGAGTTCTTTTTGAGTTATTGGGGAAGGGGAAGGAAGATTAATTTGCTCTAATTCTTTTTCCCTAATCAGTTTTTGAAGAGAATTAATTTTTGATCTTTTTTCTTTTTTTTCAGATGAGGATATCTGCATTAGTACACCACGAAGGACGGCTTTGTGAGCGCACCAGCTGGAGAAGGGATTAGATAAATCTGGGGTATCGTTCTCCCTAAAATAATCAGAAATAGCTTTTTCAATAATTTTTTTGTTTTTGGGGTTATGAATAAGTGAAGACCTACATTTCCAAAGAAATCCATTTTTAATAAGAGGACCAATATGAATTTCACATGACGTAGGGGCATGATCTGATAGAGACCTAAGGCCTATAGATACGTTAGAGAATTTGGGTAAAGAAAAAACGTCAGTTATTATTAAGTCTATTCTAGAGGCCGTTTGGTGCGCATCCGAAAAATGGGAGAATTCTTTGGAGGTAGTTTGCAGACATCTAAATGTATCAAATAGTTCGTTTTTATAAAGCCAATTATTTAGCGTCGGGTATAAATGACGGCTGGGGGAGGAAGAGTCCATATGCCCGTCCGGGACCATGTTGAAGTCTCCCAAAAAAATCAATTCGCCTCTCCTAACCTCTTCAACCTTTCTAAAAACCTTATTCAAAAAGGGTATTTGCTTTTTATTTGGGGCGTATAGGTTAACAACAGTGCACTCATGATTATTCAGTTTACAGAGCAATATATGGAACCTTCCATTGACATCTTTATGCTGATCTAAAAACTCAAATGGGACAGAATCTCTGATCACTGTAGCTACACCGGCTTTTTTCCGGTCGCTAGTGGATTCAAATATATGAGGGTAGCGTTTGTGGGTGAAAGTAGGGTGTTTTCCCTCGGCAAACCTTGTCTCCTGAAGACACGCAACATCAGCACCAAGATGACCCAATTCCTTCCAAAGGGAGAATCTCTTATTGGGACTGTTTAGGCCTCTTACATTATAGGTGATGATCTTGATAGGCATAGGTAAATTAATAATTAAAGTAAGTCAAAAGGAGAGGGGTCAGTTGGTCCAACAAATTCCCAAAAAATAAAAATCAACCGACAATCAAAGCTGGAATACAATATCTCTAATATTAATTCAAAGATAGTAATAACAATAACCAAATATTCAAAGAAAAAGAAAAAAAAAAAACGAATCAAAAAATCTCCTGAGGGAACCTTCACCGAAAAGGTTCTCCCTCAGATTGGGGGGAAAAATAATGTGGACAAACCATGAAGGCTAAATATAAGAAGAATGATAAATTTATTATAGCATGTTAGGTGAGGTGATAAAATGAGATTATTTTTAAAGAGGGCTCCCGAGGGAGTAGTGTTTATCATTTCAGCGGTGGGGTGCCTTTGTAACTTTGTAGGGAATGTCTTTTATAAAATCAAAAAATTTGGGGCCTTCATCAGGATCTGTAAGAGTGAATGTTTTCCGGTTAAAGAAAATCAGCAACTTTACTGGAAAGCCCCACCTATATGGGATATTCATATCCCTCAGTCTATCTGTGATCAATTTGTATGACCTTCTTGCATCCATGGTTTCTTTGGAAAAATCGGAGAAGATTTTTAGGTGTGAGAAAGGCTCTGGAAAAGTCCTATTTTCCCTGATATAATTCAAGATTCTCTCTTTGGTCGAGAAGAAATGCAACCTAGCTATTACATCCCTAGGAAGATCCGAGGAAATGGAGGTCGGACGAAATAAGCGATGGGCCCTATCAATGATAAGATCCTGCTCAGAAAGGGATGGGATTGTCTTGTGAAAAAAGTCTTTGAGAAAAGCCGAGATATCTGAGGGAGAAACATCCTCAGATATGCCTCTAATCTTCAAATTATTTCTCCTACTCCTATCCTCCAAATCCGCAACTTTTAATCTAAGTCTTTTGAGCTCGGATTTAATTTCCAAATTATCAGAAGAGACAGACTCTACCTTATCCTCCACCGTTTCAAGTCTTTTAGTGTTTTCCTCCAATTTAACTCCAAAAGCTTCCAAAGTAGATTTCATGGTGTCTACCTGTTTCTCAAAGCCCAGTTTCATATTTCTGTCAATCGTCTTTAAAAGATTGTCCAGATATGAACCAAGGTCGGTATTTCCCAACTCTTGAGAAATGGGTATTTTGGCCGGGACACTAGGCGTAGGGTCTGAAGACGAAGGGGAGACGTCCTTTTTGGCACGTCTCTTATCTGGACTAGGATTGGGAGACGTGTCCGAGGATTCCTCCTCCGAACTCGTGGCCAGTGAGGAATATTTGTTGCTCCAAGCTCCTGGATCCCTTCTCTTTGATGAGATGGAAATGTCCATCTCTTCCACTTTTTTTTCTTTAACTACGGTGGAAGGGGCAGGTTTAGCGTCAGGAATTCTCTGTGGTTTTGGAGAAAATAGACTTTTAGCAGAGTCTTTGGTGGGAGAGCTTACTTTAAAACTCTGTCTGTCGTCAGGATTTCTATGAGGTGATCTGGACTTAAGTGGACTAATGGTATTGACAGTATCCTCTGAGGGATTTGAAAATGAAGAACGTTGGGAGGACTTCGCTCTTACCACACTAGTTTTAAGGGGAGCTTCCAAAGACTTTTGGGTATTTTTTTTGTTAGCCGCCATTGTAAAAAAAAATAAGTCCTAAGTGTATATATAAGGAAAACACCAAAAAGACAATGGGAATATTTAACCTAGAGAGTGGATAGAAGACTTTAGAGTAGCAAAATGACTAGGAACAATGACTGGAAGAAATTAGCATTAAACAAATATTACTCCAATAAGAGGCAATCATTACCCTTAAAGACTGCAGAATTATGTACCCCCTAGAATGCAATCCTTTAAATGTAAATCACAATCAAAAATATCAAGAGAAATAGTAAACTTGACCTGAGGGATAAAAATAAAAGGCACATATAGTTCTTAACAGAAAACTAATTATTGTGGAAACTTGCAGATCTGTAGAGTTCCATGGGCACCAACTGTTATATGAATATCAGGTAGCGAAATCACAGTATATATATGGCAGAAGCAATTCCTCCTATCCTCCACCCCCCCTCAAAGTCAAGTCTCACAATTAAATGATTGTCCAAAGTTTGGTGTTTAATGGACCTCTGTATCAGTACTGATATAAAATCAGCACCATGGAGAGCAGTGCAGAGGACGCTGCAGCAGGGGGCAGGAGAATTTGAAAAAATCAGCTGATTGAGTATATAGGACAGTGGAGGGCGACGGTGCTGCTGCAGCAAAGGACCAGGGTCCAAATCAAAGCGCCAGCAGCGCTACCACAAGAGGGGGAGGCAGTCACAGGGGTCTGCAGAGTCCTGTTGCAGAAGGAGGCGGGAATTTTAAATGAGCCGGTGATGATTGAGTACAGGGGACACGGAGCACAGCTGTGCTGCTTTAAAAGTTGAGGAGTGTATTATAGGAGCCTACAGGGCTCAGACACCGGTGGCAGACAGGTTAACAGTACTGCAGCAGATAGGGGAATCAACCCACGGGGGTCTGCGGGGCCAGGCACCAAAGTCACAGAGTCAGCAGAGCGGCACAGCGGAGAGGAGTGTTACGGATCGCAAGCACCGGCGGCTTCTGTCAGTCACTGCCAGAGATAAAAGAGCGGCTCCCCCAGCAGCAGGAGGGGGATGCCGCCGCCGCTATACAGCACTGGGGTTGCGGAGATGCGGGCTGTGAGTACCGGCGGTGCCCGTCTGTATAATAAAGAGAGGGGCTGAGCGGTCCGGGGCAGAGGAGGGGGCACCGCCACCACGGGAACAGCCCCAGTACAGAGGGAATAGCCGCACCACGGAGAAGGGAGCCCGGCTGCAAGTACCGGCGGTGACAGTCAGCTGGAGGCAGAGAGGGAGAGAGCGGCACCACAGCAGCGGGCGGGGAGATACCGCCACCACTATACAGCCCCGGGGTTGCGGAGATGCGGGCTGTGAATACCGGCAATGCCCGCCCGTATATAAGGGAGAGGAGCAGAGCGGGTCCGGGGCAGAGGAGGGGGCACCGCCACTACGGGAACAGCCCTGTTATACAGGGAACAGCCGCACAGGAGAAGATGGAGCTCGACCGCTGATACCGGTGGCAGCTGTCAGCTGGGGGCAGAGAGGGAGAGAGCGGCACCACAGCAGCAGGCGGGGGGATACCGCCACCACTATACAGCCCTGGGGTTGCGGAGATGCGGGCTGTGAATACTGGCAATGCCCGCCCGTATATAAGGGAGAGGAGCAGAGCGGGTCCAGGGCAGAGGAGGGGGCACCGCCACTATGGGGACAGCCCCATTATGCAGGAAACAGCCGCACAGGAGAAGATGGAGCCCGGCCGCAGATACCGGTGGCAGCTGTCAGCTGGGGGCAGAGAGGGAGAGAGCGGCACCACAGCGAGAGGGAGAGTCACCGCTGCCACCGGAGCAGCCCCGGGATTTTACAGGACGGGACCACAGAGATGAGGTAAGAGCCCTGGCGTCAGCCTGGGCTTAGCTAACCTTGGCTTGAAAAGTGCAGTCCCGCTCCGTCTCCCGGTCTCAGCGTCGTTCAGGCTTGGGATCCTGGTCTTCAGTCAGTGACGGAGTCTTGTCCTCGGGGTCCGGTGGAAGTGTGGGTACTTGGTCCGGGGGTGCAGCGCCGCATCTCTATGTAGTGGGGTCTTGCAGGTCCGGTCTGGTCTTCTGTGGGGTCACGTCAGCTGGATGGATGCCGGGTCAAATTATCAGGTGGCCGCTGGTACCTGATAGGAGAGGTCTGTGGGTAATGGCTGATGATTGATCTCCCTCAGTGGAGCTTTTCCCGGTGTCGGGTCAGTATAGGCTTTCTCTGCATACGGGGATCAGCTGATTCACGGGGCTCCGTGCCGCCGGTTTAAAAATATGAATCCTCTGCAATCTGCCAAGTAACACCTGATGAACGGTGTTCTGAGGCCCGGAGAAAGGGAGCAGTGAGGGTCCCTTTGCAGAGACACACAAACCTGCAAGCCTGCAGGTCTATGTCACAATACCCACGACTGGAATGAAATCAAGGACGCACCTCACTGCTTCCAAATGAAGTATCTCCTGGAATAACAGGTCAGGGAAAGTCTTTTTAGTATCCAGATGATCCTTAGGCTTTAAGAAGTTTGTCCATGCAAAAATTGAGTGAATAAATCCTCTTAAGTTGCTTTTATCGTCGCTTTGTAGTTTTAGCCCTCATGGAGCTCAGACCTATGCTGCCATCCTGGTCTGTGCCTAAGCCACGCCCCCCGCATCTCACTCTTTGAATCTTCTTTATCATGCTAGGATTAACAGGAAAAAGCAAAAAATTTCAGAATTGCACCTTGCAATGTGGAGATATTACTGTTTGTGCATTTACAATATTCATTGATTTTTGCCATTGAAAAACATGTTTTTCATATACCAGAAATGTTTGAAGCTACTGACTGAATGAAAGGAGCTGGCATCTCACTCTCTTTGAATCTTCTTTATCATGCTAGGATTAACAGGAAAAAGCTAAAAATTTCAGAATTGCACCGTGCAATGTGGAGATATTACTGTTTGTGCATTTACAATATTCATTGATTTTTGCCATTGAAAAACATGTTTTTCATATACCAGAAATGTTTGAAGCTACTGACTGAATGAAAGGAGCTGGCATCTCACTCTCTTTGAATCTTCTTTATCATGCTAGGATTAGCAGGAAAAAGCAAAAAATTTCAGAATTGCACCTTGCAATGTGGAGATATTACTGTTTGTGCATTTACAATATTCATTGATTTTTGCCATTGAAAAACATGTTTTTCATATACCAGAAATGTTTGAAGCTACTGACTGAATGAAAGGAGCTGGCATCTCACTCTCTTTGAATCTTCTTTATCATGCTAGGATTAACAGGAAAAAGCTAAAAATTTCAGAATTGCACCGTGCAATGTGGAGATATTACTGTTTGTGCATTTACAATATTCATTGATTTTTGCCATTGAAAAACATGTTTTTCATATACCAGAAATGTTTGAAGCTACTGACTGAATGAAAGGAGCTGGCATCTCACTCTCTTTGAATCTTCTTTATCATGCTAGGATTAGCAGGAAAAAGCAAAAAATTTCAGAATTGCACCTTGCAATGTGGAGATATTACTGTTTGTGCATTTACAATATTCATTGATTTTTGCCATTGAAAAACATGTTTTTCATATACCAGAAATGTTTGAAGCTACTGACTGAATGAAAGGAGCTGGCATCTCACTCTCTTTGAATCTTCTTTATCATGCTAGGATTAACAGGAAAAAGCAAAAAATTTCAGAATTGCACCTTGCAATGTGGAGATATTACTGTTTGTGCATTTACAATATTCATTGATTTTTGCCATTGAAAAACATGTTTTTCATATACCAGAAATGTTTGAAGCTACTGACTGAATGAAAGGAGCTGGCATCTCACTCTCTTTGAATCTTCTTTATCATGCTAGGATTAACAGGAAAAAGCTAAAAATTTCAGAATTGCACCGTGCAATGTGGAGATATTACTGTTTGTGCATTTACAATATTCATTGATTTTTGCCATTGAAAAACATGTTTTTCATATACCAGAAATGTTTGAAGCTACTGACTGAATGAAAGGAGCTGGCATCTCACTCTCTTTGAATCTTCTTTATCATGCTAGGATTAGCAGGAAAAAGCAAAAAATTTCAGAATTGCACCTTGCAATGTGGAGATATTACTGTTTGTGCATTTACAATATTCATTGATTTTTGCCATTGAAAAACATGTTTTTCATATACCAGAAATGTTTGAAGCTACTGACTGAATGAAAGGAGCTGGCATCTCACTCTCTTTGAATCTTCTTTATCATGCTAGGATTAGCAGGAAAAAGCAAAAAATTTCAAAATTGCACCTTGCAATGTGGAGATATTACTGTTTGTGCATTTACAATATTCATTGATTTTTGCCATTGAAAAACATGTTTTTCATATACCAGAAATGTTTGAAGCTACTGACTGAATGAAAGGAGCTGGCATCTCACTCTCTTTGAATCTTCTTTATCATGCTAGGATTAACAGGAAAAAGCAAAAAATTTCAGAATTGCAACTTGCAATGTGGAGATATTACTGTTTGTGCATTTACAATATTCATTGATTTTTGCCATTGAAAAACATGTTTTTCATATACCAGAAATGTTTGAAGCTACTGACTGAATGAAAGGAGCTGGCATCTCACTCTCTTTGAATCTTCTTTATCATGCTAGGATTAACAGGAAAAAGCTAAAAATTTCAGAATTGCACCGTGCAATGTGGAGATATTACTGTTTGTGCATTTACAATATTCATTGATTTTTGCCATTGAAAAACATGTTTTTCATATACCAGAAATGTTTGAAGCTACTGACTGAATGAAAGGAGCTGGCATCTCACTCTCTTTGAATCTTCTTTATCATGCTAGGATTAGCAGGAAAAAGCAAAAAATTTCAGAATTGCACCTTGCAATGTGGAGATATTACTGTTTGTGCATTTACAATATTCATTGATTTTTGCCATTGAAAAACATGTTTTTCATATACCAGAAATGTTTGAAGCTACTGACTGAATGAAAGGAGCTGGCATCTCACTCTCTTTGAATCTTCTTTATCATGCTAGGATTAACAGGAAAAAGCAAAAAATTTCAGAATTGCACCTTGCAATGTGGAGATATTACTGTTTGTGCATTTACAATATTCATTGATTTTTGCCATTGAAAAACATGTTTTTCATATACCAGAAATGTTTGAAGCTACTGACTGAATGAAAGGAGCTGGCATCTCACTCTCTTTGAATCTTCTTTATCATGCTAGGATTAGCAGGAAAAAGCAAAAAATTTCAGAATTGCACCTTGCAATGTGGAGATATTACTGTTTGTGCATTTACAATATTCATTCATTTTTGCCATTGAAAAACATGTTTTTCATATACCAGAAATGTTTGAAGCTACTGACTGAATGAAAGGAGCTGGCATCTCACTCTCTTTGAATCTTCTTTATCATGCTAGGATTAACAGGAAAAAGCAAAAAATTTCAAAATTGCACCTTGCAATGTGGAGATATTACTGTTTGTGCATTTACAATATTCATTGATTTTTGCCATTGAAAAACATGTTTTTCATATACCAGAAATGTTTGAAGCTACTGACTGAATGAAAGGAGCTGGCATCTCACTCTCTTTGAATCTTCTTTATCATGCTAGGATTAACAGGAAAAAGCTAAAAATTTCAGAATTGCACCGTGCAATGTGGAGATATTACTGTTTGTGCATTTACAATATTCATTGATTTTTGCCATTGAAAAACATGTTTTTCATATACCAGAAATGTTTGAAGCTACTGACTGAATGAAAGGAGCTGGCATCTCACTCTCTTTGAATCTTCTTTATCATGCTAGGATTAGCAGGAAAAAGCAAAAAATTTCAGAAATGCACCTTGCAATGTGGAGATATTACTGTTTGTGCATTTACAATATTCATTGATTTTTGCCATTGAAAAACATGTTTTTCATATACCAGAAATGTTTGAAGCTACTGACTGAATGAAAGGAGCTGGCATCTCACTCTCTTTGAATCTTCTTTATCATGCTAGGATTAACAGGAAAAAGCTAAAAATTTCAGAATTGCACCGTGCAATGTGGAGATATTACTGTTTGTGCATTTACAATATTCATTGATTTTTGCCATTGAAAAACATGTTTTTCATATACCAGAAATGTTTGAAGCTACTGACTGAATGAAAGGAGCTGGCATCTCACTCTCTTTGAATCTTCTTTATCATGCTAGGATTAGCAGGAAAAAGCAAAAAATTTCAGAATTGCACCTTGCAATGTGGAGATATTACTGTTTGTGCATTTACAATATTCATTGATTTTTGCCATTGAAAAACATGTTTTTCATATACCAGAAATGTTTGAAGCTACTGACTGAATGAAAGGAGCTGGCATCTCACTCTCTTTGAATCTTCTTTATCATGCTAGGATTAGCAGGAAAAAGCAAAAAATTTCAGAATTGCACCTTGCAATGTGGAGATATTACTGTTTGTGCATTTACAATATTCATTGATTTTTGCCATTGAAAAACATGTTTTTCATATACCAGAAATGTTTGAAGCTACTGACTGAATGAAAGGAGCTGGCATCTCACTCTCTTTGAATCTTCTTTATCATGCTAGGATTAACAGGAAAAAGCTAAAAATTTCAGAATTGCACCGTGCAATGTGGAGATATTACTGTTTGTGCATTTACAATATTCATTGATTTTTGCCATTGAAAAACATGTTTTTCATATACCAGAAATGTTTGAAGCTACTGACTGAATGAAAGGAGCTGGCATCTCACTCTCTTTGAATCTTCTTTATCATGCTAGGATTAGCAGGAAAAAGCAAAAAATTTCAGAATTGCACCTTGCAATGTGGAGATATTACTGTTTGTGCATTTACAATATTCATTGATTTTTGCCATTGAAAAACATGTTTTTCATATACCAGAAATGTTTGAAGCTACTGACTGAATGAAAGGAGCTGGCATCTCACTCTCTTTGAATCTTCTTTATCATGCTAGGATTAACAGGAAAAAGCAAAAAATTTCAGAATTGCACCTTGCAATGTGGAGATATTACTGTTTGTGCATTTACAATATTCATTGATTTTTGCCATTGAAAAACATGTTTTTCATATACCAGAAATGTTTGAAGCTACTGACTGAATGAAAGGAGCTGGCATCTCACTCTCTTTGAATCTTCTTTATCATGCTAGGATTAGCAGGAAAAAGCAAAAAATTTCAGAATTGCACCTTGCAATGTGGAGATATTACTGTTTGTGCATTTACAATATTCATTGATTTTTGCCATTGAAAAACATGTTTTTCATATACCAGAAATGTTTGAAGCTACTGACTGAATGAAAGGAGCTGGCATCTCACTCTCTTTGAATCTTCTTTATCATGCTAGGATTAACAGGAAAAAGCTAAAAATTTCAGAATTGCACCGTGCAATGTGGAGATATTACTGTTTGTGCATTTACAATATTCATTGATTTTTGCCATTGAAAAACATGTTTTTCATATACCAGAAATGTTTGAAGCTACTGACTGAATGAAAGGAGCTGGCATCTCACTCTCTGAATCTTCTTTATCATGCTAGGATTAGCAGGAAAAAGCAAAAAATTTCAGAATTGCACCTTGCAATGTGGAGATATTACTGTTTGTGCATTTACAATATTCATTGATTTTTGCCATTGAAAAACATGTTTTTCATATACCAGAAATGTTTGAAGCTACTGACTGAATGAAAGGAGCTGGCATCTCACTCTCTTTGAATCTTCTTTATCATGCTAGGATTAGCAGGAAAAAGCAAAAAATTTCAGAATTGCACCTTGCAATGTGGAGATATTACTGTTTGTGCATTTACAATATTCATTGATTTTTGCCATTGAAAAACATGTTTTTCATATACCAGAAATGTTTGAAGCTACTGACTGAATGAAAGGAGCTGGCATCTTGTTATGCACACGCCCGGGCTAGAGCGGCGTGTGCATGTGATTGGTAGTGATTCCACTGGACCGTGCCGGAGAGTGAATGCCTGGAGGGGCGTAACTAAGTATCTGCCCGATCCGACCAGGGTGGCACGACGGCATACGATGCCAGAGCACCAAGGAGGAACCGAGCAGAGGGACCAGGTGCTACTCCAGGACAGACCCCGGACACGGCTGTTGACCCACACAGGGGAATACAGGAACAGACTGGTAGACTGGCACACAGACTGGGATGCAGGCAGGCGGGTATGCAGGCAGGCGGGTATGCAGGCAGGCGGGTATGCAGGCAGGCGGGCAGGCAGGCGGGTAAAGGTAAGCACAGCTAGAGTGCAGACAGGGAGGCACTAGCAGGTAGGAACACAGGCGAGATAGGACCCAGTACACACTGGGACTCAGGAACAATACAGGCAGAGAGGTACAGGCAAGCACAGCTAAAGTGCAGACAGGGCTGAGCAGGGAGGACAGGGCTCTGTTCACACTGAACAGACAGGAAGGGAAAGGCAGAGCCAGACACCCACAGGGTACTTGCAGTGAAGTAGCGAGTGGACCACAAACTCACAAACGGGAGTACAGAGACAACAGGCAGGAGTTAGGTACGAGTTCAGACTCTGCAGAAAAAGGAAGGGAACGGGCATAGAGGCAAAACAGGTAAAGGATAGGAGAGAGTTCAGACTGGAACTGAGTGTACGGAGGAGACCGACACTGCAGCGGGATACAGGAGCGGGTCTGGGAATACTGCCCCCAGAGAGGCGGAACGAACAGGCAAGGAGCGTGTTCAGACAGGACAGACAAGATACACAGAAAGGACTCAGTTCAGACACGGGAACTAATACCGCAAAGCAGGAGACATACAGGACTTAGTTCAGACACGGGAACTAATACCGTAAAGCAGGAGACATACAGGACACAGTTCAGACACGGGAGCTGACACCGCAAGGCAGGAGACATACAGGACTTAGTTCAGACACGGGAACTAATACCGTAAAGCAGGAGACATACAGGACACAGTTCAGACACGGGAGCTGACACCGCAAGGCAGGAGAAATACAGGACTTAGTTCAGACACGGGAACTAATACCGTAAAGCAGGAGACATACAGGACACAGTTCAGACACGGGAGCTGACACCGCAAGGCAGGAAACATACAGGACTTAGTTCAGACACGGGAACTAATACCGTAAAGCAGGAGACATACAGGACACAGTTCAGACACGGGAGCTGACACCGCAAGGCAGGAGACATACAGGACTTAGTTCAGACAGGCCTGGAAATAAGCCTCCAGGAAAGGCGGACAGGGAAACAAAGACGGGACCTGGCACCTTCAGAGTGCAAGCACACACTGAAAGAAACACATATGCTCAGGCAGGGATAGAAGGGAGCTGCTGAGCTATATACCAAGAGACAGACAGCGATAGGCTGAGGACGCACAAGGGGTGTGACCCACAGCAGGTACAAAAAGGCAGGAAGTGATCGGGCGCCGCCCTTAAGCAGCAGAAACAGACACAGACACAAACAAGACAGCATGGAGGGAAGCCAGAGAGACATTCTGGACAGGAGATCAAGTGCGCGCTCCTGCACCGTGGGAGATGGACCACTATGCAAGGACGCCGCCAGGTATGTTACAGTACCTCCCCCCTTACGCCCCCTCTTCTTCAGGCCTGCCAGAATCTTCCGCAGGGAATTCGAGGACCAGTCGTTCACTGGGTTGGAGGGGGACAGAGACTTGAGGGTAATCTCTGCTTCGAGGTACATCTTGTCAAGCTCACAGGAAGAAATAGACGGGTTATCAGGTACATAATGAGGAAAAGTCACTGTCTCTTTGTTATCTGGTGGTACCCCGGAGGATTCAGGAAACAACTGGAGGTCCTCCGCCGGGTCAGAAGAGTACTGAGGCTCAGAGAAAACATCTGCTTCAGAGTACACTAGGTCGGACTCACTGGAGGAAGCAGGCGAGGTATCAGGTACAGGAAATAGGAAAGTCTCTGTCCATTCACCACCAGGTGGCACCCCGAAGGGTTCTAAACACAACTGGAGGTCCTCCGCCTGGTCGGAGGGGTGTAGAGACTCGGGAGTAACTTCTGCTCCGGAGAACACTAGGTCGGACTCACTGGAGGAAGCAGGCGAGGTATCAGGTACAGGAAATAGGAAAGTCTCTGTCCATTCACCACCAGGTGGCACCCCGAAGGGTTCTAAACACAACTGGAGGTCCTCCGCCTGGTCGGAGGGGTGTAGAGACTCGGGAGTAACTTCTGCTTCGGAGAACACTAGGTCGGACTCACTGGAGGAAGCAGGCGAGGTATCGGGTACAGGAAATAGGAAAGTCTCTGTCCATTCACCACCAGGTGGCACCCCGAAGGGTTCTAAACACAACTGGAGGTCCTCCGCCTGGTCGGAGGGGTGTAGAGACTCGGGAGTAACTTCTGCTTCGGAGAACACTAGGTCGGACTCACTGGAGGAAGCAGGCGAGGTATCAGGTACAGGAAATAGGAAAGTCTCTGTCCATTCACCACCAGGTGGCACCCCGAAGGGTTCTAAACACAACTGGAGGTCCTCCGCCTGGTCGGAGGGGTGTAGAGACTCGGGAGTAACCTCTGCTTCGGAGTACACCAGGTTGGACTCACTGGACGAAGCGAGCGAGGTATCAGGTACAGAGTATAGGAGAGTCTCTGTCCTTTCGTTACCAGGTAGCACCCCGAAGGGTTCAGGAGGTCTCAGGGAGGACAGACCCAGGCGTGACTGCTTGCCTCTAAGTCGAGCACGTCTGGACTGCCTCTTGAGGTTGGGAGAAGTATTCCGGAAAGCGTAGTCACCCTGTGAGGATTCTGGGTGGGCAGTAGTCTCATTGGGCTGGAGAACTATTACGCTACCCACACACATTACCCATTGGGGCTGCTCCGGGATATTGGGAAGTGAAGCTTCAGCAGGAGCCTCCGGGTTAGGATCATCGAAGACCATTAGAAAGGCCACCAGGAAGGCCATTAGGTCCCGGAGGATCGGATCCTGTGTCTCATATAGGGGGTTGATCCATTCCAAGGCATCCCCCGCCAGGTAAGACATAATAAAGGCCACTTTAGCCCAATCGGAAGGAAAATAGAGAGGGTAGGCCTTAAAGTGTAGCATGCATTGCTCTACAAATGCACGACACTGTTTTGGATCCCCATAGTAACGTGGCGGATCCGCAGGAACGAGAGCTGATAGATCCATCTGGACGAGTGCGCAATTCGCCTGGAACTCAGCTAAAGGGAAAAAAAATTTATTTATTTATTTTAATGCATGTATTCGCTGGAAAAACTTCTCAAAGAGCGAAGGCCGTGGGGCTCAACGGGAATCATGGCCTGTGCATGCTGTTATGCACACGCCCGGGCTAGAGCGGCGTGTGCATGTGATTGGTAGTGATTCCACTGGACCGTGCCGGAGAGTGAATGCCTGGAGGGGCGTAACTAAGTATCTGCCCGATCCGACCAGGGTGGCACGACGGCATACGACGCCAGAGCACCAAGGAGGAACCGAGCAGAGGGACCAGGTGCTACTCCAGGACAGACCCCGGACACGGCTGTTGACCCACACAGGGGAATACAGGAACAGACTGGTAGACTGGCACACAGACTGGGATGCAGGCAGGCGGGTATGCAGGCAGGCGGGTATGCAGGCAGGCGGGTATGCAGGCAGGCGGGCAGGCAGGCGGGTAAAGGTAAGCACAGCTAGAGTGCAGACAGGGAGGCACTAGCAGGTAGGAACACAGGCGGGATAGGACCCAGTACACACTGGGACTCAGGAACAATACAGGCAGAGAGGTACAGGCAAGCACAGCTAAAGTGCAGACAGGGCTGAGCAGGGAGGACAGGGCTCTGTTCACACTGAACAGACAGGAAGGGAAAGGCAGAGCCAGACACCCACAGGGTACTTGCAGTGAAGTAGCGAGTGGACCACAAACTCACAAACGGGAGTACAGAGACAACAGGCAGGAGTTAGGTACGAGTTCAGACTCTGCAGAAAAAGGAAGGGAACGGGCATAGAGGCAAAACAGGTAAAGGATAGGAGAGAGTTCAGACTGGAACTGAGTGTACGGAGGAGACCGACACTGCAGCGGGATACAGGAGCGGGTCTGGGAATACTGCCCCCAGAGAGGCGGAACGAACAGGCAAGGAGCGTGTTCAGACAGGACAGACAAGATACACAGAAAGGACTCAGTTCAGACACGGGAACTAATACCGCAAAGCAGGAGACATACAGGACTTAGTTCAGACACGGGAACTAATACCGTAAAGCAGGAGACATACAGGACACAGTTCAGACACGGGAGCTGACACCGCAAGGCAGGAGACATACAGGACTTAGTTCAGACACGGGAACTAATACCGTAAAGCAGGAGACATACAGGACACAGTTCAGACACGGGAGCTGACACCGCAAGGCAGGAGAAATACAGGACTTAGTTCAGACACGGGAACTAATACCGTAAAGCAGGAGACATACAGGACACAGTTCAGACACGGGAGCTGACACCGCAAGGCAGGAAACATACAGGACTTAGTTCAGACACGGGAACTAATACCGTAAAGCAGGAGACATACAGGACACAGTTCAGACACGGGAGCTGACACCGCAAGGCAGGAGACATACAGGACTTAGTTCAGACAGGCCTGGAAATAAGCCTCCAGGAAAGGCGGACAGGGAAACAAAGACGGGACCTGGCACCTTCAGAGTGCAAGCACACACTGAAAGAAACACATATGCTCAGGCAGGGATAGAAGGGAGCTGCTGAGCTATATACCAAGAGACAGACAGCGATAGGCTGAGGACGCACAAGGGGTGTGACCCACAGCAGGTACAAAAAGGCAGGAAGTGATCGGGCGCCGCCCTTAAGCAGCAGAAACAGACACAGACACAAACAAGACAGCATGGAGGGAAGCCAGAGAGACATTCTGGACAGGAGATCAAGTGCGCGCTCCTGCACCGTGGGAGATGGACCACTATGCAAGGACGCCGCCAGGTATGTTACACATCTCACTCTCTTTGAATCTTCTTTATCATGCTAGGATTAACAGGAAAAAGCAAAAAATTTCAGAATTGCACCTTGCAATGTGGAGATATTACTGTTTGTGCATTTACAATATTCATTGATTTTTGCCATTGAAAAACGTCCAGAAATGTTTGAAGCTACTGACTGAATGAAAGGAGCTGGCATCTCACTCTCTTTGAATCTTCTTTATCATGCTAGGATTAGCAGGAAAAAGCAAAAAATTTCAGAATTGCACCTTGCAATGTGGAGATATTACTGTTTGTGCATTTACAATATTCATTGATTTTTGCCATTGAAAAACATCATGTTATTCATATACCAGAAATGTTTGAAGCTACTGACTGAATGAAAGGAGCTGGCATCTCACTCTCTTTGAATCTTCTTTATCATGCTAGGATTAGCAGGAAAAAGCAAAAAATTTCCGAATTGCACCTTGCAATGTGGAGATATTACTGTTTGTGCATTTACAATATTCATTGATTTTTGCCATTGAAAAACATGTTTTTCATATACCAGAAATGTTTGAAGCTACTAACTGAATGAAAGGAGCTGGCATCTCACTCTCTTTGAATCTTCTTTATCATGCTAGGATTAACAGGAAAAAGCAAAAAATTTCAGAATTGCACCTTGCAATGTGGAGATATTACTGTTTGTGCATTTACAATATTCATTGATTTTTGCCATTGAAAAACGTCCAGAAATGTTTGAAGCTACTGACTGAATGAAAGGAGCTGGCATCTCACTCTCTTTGAATCTTCTTTATCATGCTAGGATTAGCAGGAAAAAGCAAAAAATTTCAGAATTGCACCTTGCAATGTGGAGATATTACTGTTTGTGCATTTACAATATTCATTGATTTTTGCCATTGAAAAACATGTTTTTCATATACCAGAAATGTTTGAAGCTACTGACTGAATGAAAGGAGCTGGCATCTCACTCTCTTTGAATCTTCTTTATCATGCTAGGATTAGCAGGATAAAGCAAAAAATTTCAGAATTGCACCTTGCAATGTGGAGATATTACTGTTTGTGCATTTACAATATTCATTGATTTTTGCCATTGAAAAACATGTTTTTCATATACCAGAAATGTTTGAAGCTACTGACTGAATGAAAGGAGCTGGCATCTCACTCTCTTTGAATCTTCTTTATCATGCTAGGATTAACAGGAAAAAGCAAAAAATTTCAGAATTGCACCTTGCAATGTGGAGATATTACTGTTTGTGCATTTACAATATTCATTGATTTTTGCCATTGAAAAACGTCCAGAAATGTTTGAAGCTACTGACTGAATGAAAGGAGCTGGCATCTCACTCTCTTTGAATCTTCTTTATCATGCTAGGATTAGCAGGAAAAAGCAAAAAATTTCAGAATTGCACCTTGCAATGTGGAGATATTACTGTTTGTGCATTTACAATATTCATTGATTTTTGCCATTGAAAAACATGTTTTTCATATACCAGAAATGTTTGAAGCTACTGACTGAATGAAAGGAGCTGGCATCTCACTCTCTTTGAATCTTCTTTATCATGCTAGGATTAGCAGGAAAAAGCAAAAAATTTCAGAATTGCACCTTGCAATGTGGAGATATTACTGTTTGTGCATTTACAATATTCATTGATTTTTGCCATTGAAAAACGTGTTTTTCATATACCAGAAATGTTTGAAGCTACTGACTGAATGAAAGGAGCTGGCATCTCACTCTCTTTGAATCTTCTTTATCATGCTAGGATTAACAGGAAAAAGCTAAAAATTTCAGAATTGCACCGTGCAATGTGGAGATATTACTGTTTGTGCATTTACAATATTCATTGATTTTTGCCATTGAAAAACATGTTTTTCATATACCAGAAATGTTTGAAGCTACTGACTGAATGAAAGGAGCTGGCATCTCACTCTCTTTGAATCTTCTTTATCATGCTAGGATTAGCAGGAAAAAGCAAAAAATTTCAGAATTGCACCTTGCAATGTGGAGATATTACTGTTTGTGCATTTACAATATTCATTGATTTTTGCCATTGAAAAACATGTTTTTCATATACCAGAAATGTTTGAAGCTACTGACTGAATGAAAGGAGCTGGCATCTCACTCTTTGAATCTTCTTTATCATGCTAGGATTAACAGGAAAAAGCAAAAAATTTCAGAATTGCACCTTGCAATGTGGAGATATTACTGTTTGTGCATTTACAATATTCATTGATTTTTGCCATTGAAAAACATGTTTTTCATATACCAGAAATGTTTGAAGCTACTGACTGAATGAAAGGAGCTGGCATCTCACTCTCTTTGAATCTTCTTTATCATGCTAGGATTAACAGGAAAAAGCTAAAAATTTCAGAATTGCACCGTGCAATGTGGAGATATTACTGTTTGTGCATTTACAATATTCATTGATTTTTGCCATTGAAAAACATGTTTTTCATATACCAGAAATGTTTGAAGCTACTGACTGAATGAAAGGAGCTGGCATCTCACTCTCTTTGAATCTTCTTTATCATGCTAGGATTAGCAGGAAAAAGCAAAAAATTTCAGAATTGCACCTTGCAATGTGGAGATATTACTGTTTGTGCATTTACAATATTCATTGATTTTTGCCATTGAAAAACATGTTTTTCATATACCAGAAATGTTTGAAGCTACTGACTGAATGAAAGGAGCTGGCATCTCACTCTCTTTGAATCTTCTTTATCATGCTAGGATTAACAGGAAAAAGCTAAAAATTTCAGAATTGCACCGTGCAATGTGGAGATATTACTGTTTGTGCATTTACAATATTCATTGATTTTTGCCATTGAAAAACATGTTTTTCATATACCAGAAATGTTTGAAGCTACTGACTGAATGAAAGGAGCTGGCATCTCACTCTCTTTGAATCTTCTTTATCATGCTAGGATTAGCAGGAAAAAGCAAAAAATTTCAGAATTGCACCTTGCAATGTGGAGATATTACTGTTTGTGCATTTACAATATTCATTGATTTTTGCCATTGAAAAACATGTTTTTCATATACCAGAAATGTTTGAAGCTACTGACTGAATGAAAGGAGCTGGCATCTCACTCTCTTTGAATCTTCTTTATCATGCTAGGATTAACAGGAAAAAGCAAAAAATTTCAGAATTGCACCTTGCAATGTGGAGATATTACTGTTTGTGCATTTACAATATTCATTGATTTTTGCCATTGAAAAACATGTTTTTCATATACCAGAAATGTTTGAAGCTACTGACTGAATGAAAGGAGCTGGCATCTCACTCTCTTTGAATCTTCTTTATCATGCTAGGATTAACAGGAAAAAGCTAAAAATTTCAGAATTGCACCGTGCAATGTGGAGATATTACTGTTTGTGCATTTACAATATTCATTGATTTTTGCCATTGAAAAACATGTTTTTCATATACCAGAAATGTTTGAAGCTACTGACTGAATGAAAGGAGCTGGCATCTCACTCTCTTTGAATCTTCTTTATCATGCTAGGATTAGCAGGAAAAAGCAAAAAATTTCAGAATTGCACCTTGCAATGTGGAGATATTACTGTTTGTGCATTTACAATATTCATTGATTTTTGCCATTGAAAAACATGTTTTTCATATACCAGAAATGTTTGAAGCTACTGACTGAATGAAAGGAGCTGGCATCTCACTCTCTTTGAATCTTCTTTATCATGCTAGGATTAGCAGGAAAAAGCAAAAAATTAAAAAATTGCACCTTGCAATGTGGAGATATTACTGTTTGTGCATTTACAATATTCATTGATTTTTGCCATTGAAAAACATGTTTTTCATATACCAGAAATGTTTGAAGCTACTGACTGAATGAAAGGAGCTGGCATCTCACTCTCTTTGAATCTTCTTTATCATGCTAGGATTAACAGGAAAAAGCAAAAAATTTCAGAATTGCACCTTGCAATGTGGAGATATTACTGTTTGTGCATTTACAATATTCATTGATTTTTGCCATTGAAAAACATGTTTTTCATATACCAGAAATGTTTGAAGCTACTGACTGAATGAAAGGAGCTGGCATCTCACTCTCTTTGAATCTTCTTTATCATGCTAGGATTAACAGGAAAAAGCTAAAAATTTCAGAATTGCACCGTGCAATGTGGAGATATTACTGTTTGTGCATTTACAATATTCATTGATTTTTGCCATTGAAAAACATGTTTTTCATATACCAGAAATGTTTGAAGCTACTGACTGAATGAAAGGAGCTGGCATCTCACTCTCTTTGAATCTTCTTTATCATGCTAGGATTAGCAGGAAAAAGCAAAAAATTTCAGAATTGCATCTTGCAATGTGGAGATATTACTGTTTGTGCATTTACAATATTCATTGATTTTTGCCATTGAAAAACATGTTTTTCATATACCAGAAATGTTTGAAGCTACTGACTGAATGAAAGGAGCTGGCATCTCACTCTCTTTGAATCTTCTTTATCATGCTAGGATTAACAGGAAAAAGCAAAAAATTTCAGAATTGCACCTTGCAATGTGGAGATATTACTGTTTGTGCATTTACAATATTCATTGATTTTTGCCATTGAAAAACATGTTTTTCATATACCAGAAATGTTTGAAGCTACTGACTGAATGAAAGGAGCTGGCATCTCACTCTCTTTGAATCTTCTTTATCATGCTAGGATTAACAGGAAAAAGCAAAAAATTTCAGAATTGCACCTTGCAATGTGGAGATATTACTGTTTGTGCATTTACAATATTCATTGATTTTTGCCATTGAAAAACATGTTTTTCATATACCAGAAATGTTTGAAGCTACTGACTGAATGAAAGGAGCTGGCATCTCACTCTCTTTGAATCTTCTTTATCATGCTAGGATTAACAGGAAAAAGCTAAAAATTTCAGAATTGCACCGTGCAATGTGGAGATATTACTGTTTGTGCATTTACAATATTCATTGATTTTTGCCATTGAAAAACATGTTTTTCATATACCAGAAATGTTTGAAGCTACTGACTGAATGAAAGGAGCTGGCATCTCACTCTCTTTGAATCTTCTTTATCATGCTAGGATTAGCAGGAAAAAGCAAAAAATTTCAGAATTGCACCTTGCAATGTGGAGATATTACTGTTTGTGCATTTACAATATTCATTGATTTTTGCCATTGAAAAACATGTTTTTCATATACCAGAAATGTTTGAAGCTACTGACTGAATGAAAGGAGCTGGCATCTCACTCTCTTTGAATCTTCTTTATCATGCTAGGATTAACAGGAAAAAGCTAAAAATTTCAGAATTGCACCGTGCAATGTGGAGATATTACTGTTTGTGCATTTACAATATTCATTGATTTTTGCCATTGAAAAACATGTTTTTCATATACCAGAAATGTTTGAAGCTACTGACTGAATGAAAGGAGCTGGCATCTCACTCTCTTTGAATCTTCTTTATCATGCTAGGATTAGCAGGAAAAAGCAAAAAATTTCCGAATTGCACCTTGCAATGTGGAGATATTACTGTTTGTGCATTTACAATATTCATTGATTTTTGCCATTGAAAAACATGTTTTTCATATACCAGAAATGTTTGAAGCTACTGACTGAATGAAAGGAGCTGGCATCTCACTCTCTTTGAATCTTCTTTATCATGCTAGGATTAACAGGAAAAAGCAAAAAATTTCAGAATTGCACCTTGCAATGTGGAGATATTACTGTTTGTGCATTTACAATATTCATTGATTTTTGCCATTGAAAAACATGTTTTTCATATACCAGAAATGTTTGAAGCTACTGACTGAATGAAAGGAGCTGGCATCTCACTCTCTTTGAATCTTCTTTATCATGCTAGGATTAACAGGAAAAAGCTAAAAATTTCAGAATTGCACCGTGCAATGTGGAGATATTACTGTTTGTGCATTTACAATATTCATTGATTTTTGCCATTGAAAAACATGTTTTTCATATACCAGAAATGTTTGAAGCTACTGACTGAATGAAAGGAGCTGGCATCTCACTCTCTTTGAATCTTCTTTATCATGCTAGGATTAGCAGGAAAAAGCAAAAAATTTCAGAATTGCACCTTGCAATGTGGAGATATTACTGTTTGTGCATTTACAATATTCATTGATTTTTGCCATTGAAAAACATGTTTTTCATATACCAGAAATGTTTGAAGCTACTGACTGAATGAAAGGAGCTGGCATCTCACTCTCTTTGAATCTTCTTTATCATGCTAGGATTAACAGGAAAAAGCTAAAAATTTCAGAATTGCACCGTGCAATGTGGAGATATTACTGTTTGTGCATTTACAATATTCATTGATTTTTGCCATTGAAAAACATGTTTTTCATATACCAGAAATGTTTGAAGCTACTGACTGAATGAAAGGAGCTGGCATCTCACTCTCTTTGAATCTTCTTTATCATGCTAGGATTAGAAGGAAAAAGCAAAAAATTTCAGAATTGCACCTTGCAATGTGGAGATATTACTGTTTGTGCATTTACAATATTCATTGATTTTTGCCATTGAAAAACATGTTTTTCATATACCAGAAATGTTTGAAGCTACTGACTGAATGAAAGGAGCTGGCATCTCACTCTCTTTGAATCTTCTTTATCATGCTAGGATTAACAGGAAAAAGCAAAAAATTTCAGAATTGCACCTTGCAATGTGGAGATATTACTGTTTGTGCATTTACAATATTCATTGATTTTTGCCATTGAAAAACATGTTTTTCATATACCAGAAATGTTTGAAGCTACTGACTGAATGAAAGGAGCTGGCATCTCACTCTCTTTGAATCTTCTTTATCATGCTAGGATTAACAGGAAAAAGCAAAAAATTTCAGAATTGCACCTTGCAATGTGGAGATATTACTGTTTGTGCATTTACAATATTCATTGATTTTTGCCATTGAAAAACATGTTTTTCATATACCAGAAATGTTTGAAGCTACTGACTGAATGAAAGGAGCTGGCATCTCACTCTCTTTGAATCTTCTTTATCATGCTAGGATTAACAGGAAAAAGCTAAAAATTTCAGAATTGCACCGTGCAATGTGGAGATATTACTGTTTGTGCATTTACAATATTCATTGATTTTTGCCATTGAAAAACATGTTTTTCATATACCAGAAATGTTTGAAGCTACTGACCGAATGAAAGGAGCTGGCATCTCACTCTCTGAATCTTCTTTATCATGCTAGGATTAGCAGGAAAAAGCAAAAAATTTCAGAATTGCACCTTGCAATGTGGAGATATTACTGTTTGTGCATTTACAATATTCATTGATTTTTGCCATTGAAAAACATGTTTTTCATATACCAGAAATGTTTGAAGCTACTGACTGAATGAAAGGAGCTGGCATCTCACTCTCTTTGAATCTTCTTTATCATGCTAGGATTAGCAGGAAAAAGCAAAAAATTTCAGAATTGCACCTTGCAATGTGGAGATATTACTGTTTGTGCATTTACAATATTCATTGATTTTTGCCATTGAAAAACATGTTTTTCATATACCAGAAATGTTTGAAGCTACTGACTGAATGAAAGGAGCTGGCATCTCACTCTCTTTGAATCTTCTTTATCATGCTAGGATTAACAGGAAAAAGCAAAAAATTTCAGAATTGCACCTTGCAATGTGGAGATATTACTGTTTGTGCATTTACAATATTCATTGATTTTTGCCATTGAAAAACGTCCAGAAATGTTTGAAGCTACTGACTGAATGAAAGGAGCTGGCATCTCACTCTCTTTGAATCTTCTTTATCATGCTAGGATTAGCAGGAAAAAGCAAAAAATTTCAGAATTGCACCTTGCAATGTGGAGATATTACTGTTTGTGCATTTACAATATTCATTGATTTTTGCCATTGAAAAACATCATGTTATTCATATACCAGAAATGTTTGAAGCTACTGACTGAATGAAAGGAGCTGGCATCTCACTCTCTTTGAATCTTCTTTATCATGCTAGGATTAGCAGGAAAAAGCAAAAAATTTCCGAATTGCACCTTGCAATGTGGAGATATTACTGTTTGTGCATTTACAATATTCATTGATTTTTGCCATTGAAAAACATGTTTTTCATATACCAGAAATGTTTGAAGCTACTAACTGAATGAAAGGAGCTGGCATCTCACTCTCTTTGAATCTTCTTTATCATGCTAGGATTAACAGGAAGAAGCAAAAAATTTCAGAATTGCACCTTGCAATGTGGAGATATTACTGTTTGTGCATTTACAATATTCATTGATTTTTGCCATTGAAAAACGTCCAGAAATGTTTGAAGCTACTGACTGAATGAAAGGAGCTGGCATCTCACTCTCTTTGAATCTTCTTTATCATGCTAGGATTAGCAGGAAAAAGCAAAAAATTTCAGAATTGCACCTTGCAATGTGGAGATATTACTGTTTGTGCATTTACAATATTCATTGATTTTTGCCATTGAAAAACATCATGTTATTCATATACCAGAAATGTTTGAAGCTACTGACTGAATGAAAGGAGCTGGCATCTCACTCTCTTTGAATCTTCTTTATCATGCTAGGATTAGCAGGAAAAAGCAAAAAATTTCCGAATTGCACCTTGCAATGTGGAGATATTACTGTTTGTGCATTTACAATATTCATTGATTTTTGCCATTGAAAAACATGTTTTTCATATACCAGAAATGTTTGAAGCTACTGACTGAATGAAAGGAGCTGGCATCTCACTCTCTTTGAATCTTCTTTATCATGCTAGGATTAGCAGGAAAAAGCAAAAAATTTCAGAATTGCACCTTGCAATGTGGAGATATTACTGTTTGTGCATTTACAATATTCATTGATTTTTGCCATTGAAAAACATGTTTTTCATATACCAGAAATGTTTGAAGCTACTGACTGAATGAAAGGAGCTGGCATCTCACTCTCTTTGAATCTTCTTTATCATGCTAGGATTAGCAGGATAAAGCAAAAAATTTCAGAATTGCACCTTGCAATGTGGAGATATTACTGTTTGTGCATTTACAATATTCATTGATTTTTGCCATTGAAAAACATGTTTTTCATATACCAGAAATGTTTGAAGCTACTGACTGAATGAAAGGAGCTGGCATCTCACTCTCTTTGAATCTTCTTTATCATGCTAGGATTAACAGGAAAAAGCAAAAAATTTCAGAATTGCACCTTGCAATGTGGAGATATTACTGTTTGTGCATTTACAATATTCATTGATTTTTGCCATTGAAAAACGTCCAGAAATGTTTGAAGCTACTGACTGAATGAAAGGAGCTGGCATCTCACTCTCTTTGAATCTTCTTTATCATGCTAGGATTAGCAGGAAAAAGCAAAAAATTTCAGAATTGCACCTTGCAATGTGGAGATATTACTGTTTGTGCATTTACAATATTCATTGATTTTTGCCATTGAAAAACATGTTTTTCATATACCAGAAATGTTTGAAGCTACTGACTGAATGAAAGGAGCTGGCATCTCACTCTCTTTGAATCTTCTTTATCATGCTAGGATTAGCAGGAAAAAGCAAAAAATTTCAGAATTGCACCTTGCAATGTGGAGATATTACTGTTTGTGCATTTACAATATTCATTGATTTTTGCCATTGAAAAACGTGTTTTTCATATACCAGAAATGTTTGAAGCTACTGACTGAATGAAAGGAGCTGGCATCTCACTCTCTTTGAATCTTCTTTATCATGCTAGGATTAGCAGGAAAAAGCAAAAAATTTCAGAATTGCACCTTGCAATGTGGAGATATTACTGTTTGTGCATTTACAATATTCATTGATTTTTGCCATTGAAAAACATCATGTTATTCATATACCAGAAATGTTTGAAGCTACTGACTGAATGAAAGGAGCTGGCATCTCACTCTCTTTGAATCTTCTTTATCATGCTAGGATTAGCAGGAAAAAACAAAAAATTTCCGAATTGCACCTTGCAATGTGGAGATATTACTGTTTGTGCATTTACAATATTCATTGATTTTTGCCATTGAAAAACATGTTTTTCATATACCAGAAATGTTTGAAGCTACTGACTGAATGAAAGGAGCTGGCATCTCACTCTCTTTGAATCTTCTTTATCATGCTAGGATTAGCAGGAAAAAGCAAAAAATTTCAGAATTGCACCTTGCAATGTGGAGATATTACTGTTTGTGCATTTACAATATTCATTGATTTTTGCCATTGAAAAACATGTTTTTCATATACCAGAAATGTTTGAAGCTACTGACTGAATGAAACGAGCTGGCATCTCACTCTCTTTGAATCTTCTTTATCATGCTAGGATTAACAGGAAAAAGCAAAAAATTTCAGAATTGCACCTTGCAATGTGGAGATATTACTGTTTGTGCATTTACAATATTCATTGATTTTTGCCATTGAAAAACGTCCAGAAATGTTTGAAGCTACTGACTGAATGAAAGGAGCTGGCATCTCACTCTCTTTGAATCTTCTTTATCATGCTAGGATTAGCAGGAAAAAGCAAAAAATTTCAGAATTGCACCTTGCAATGTGGAGATATTACTGTTTGTGCATTTACAATATTCATTGATTTTTGCCATTGAAAAAAATGTTTTTCATATACCAGAAATGTTTGAAGCTACTGACTGAATGAAAGGAGCTGGCATCTCACTCTCTTTGAATCTTCTTTATCATGCTAGTATTAGCAGGATAAAGCAAAAAATTTCAGAATTGCACCTTGCAATGTGGAGATATTACTGTTTGTGCATTTACAATATTCATTGATTTTTGCCATTGAAAAACATGTTTTTCATATACCAGAAATGTTTGAAGCTACTGACTGAATGAAAGGAGCTGGCATCTCACTCTCTTTGAATCTTCTTTATCATGCTAGGATTAACAGGAAAAAGCAAAAAATTTCAGAATTGCACCTTGCAATGTGGAGATATTACTGTTTGTGCATTTACAATATTCATTGATTTTTGCCATTGAAAAACGTCCAGAAATGTTTGAAGCTACTGACTGAATGAAAGGAGCTGGCATCTCACTCTCTTTGAATCTTCTTTATCATGCTAGGATTAGCAGGAAAAAGCAAAAAATTTCAGAATTGCACCTTGCAATGTGGAGATATTACTGTTTGTGCATTTACAATATTCATTGATTTTTGCCATTGAAAAACATGTTTTTCATATACCAGAAATGTTTGAAGCTACTGACTGAATGAAAGGAGCTGGCATCTCACTCTCTTTGAATCTTCTTTATCATGCTAGGATTAGCAGGAAAAAGCAAAAAATTTCAGAATTGCACCTTGCAATGTGGAGATATTACTGTTTGTGCATTTACAATATTCATTGATTTTTGCCATTGAAAAACGTGTTTTTCATATACCAGAAATGTTTGAAGCTACTGACTGAATGAAAGGAGCTGGCATCTCACTCTCTTTGAATCTTCTTTATCATGCTAGGATTAGCAGGAAAAAGCAAAAAATTTCAGAATTGCACCTTGCAATGTGGAGATATTACTGTTTGTGCATTTACAATATTCATTGATTTTTGCCATTGAAAAACATCATGTTATTCATATACCAGAAATGTTTGAAGCTACTGACTGAATGAAAGGAGCTGGCATCTCACTCTCTTTGAATCTTCTTTATCATGCTAGGATTAGCAGGAAAAAACAAAAAATTTCCGAATTGCACCTTGCAATGTGGAGATATTACTGTTTGTGCATTTACAATATTCATTGATTTTTGCCATTGAAAAACATGTTTTTCATATACCAGAAATGTTTGAAGCTACTGACTGAATGAAAGGAGCTGGCATCTCACTCTCTTTGAATCTTCTTTATCATGCTAGGATTAGCAGGAAAAAGCAAAAAATTTCAGAATTGCACCTTGCAATGTGGAGATATTACTGTTTGTGCATTTACAATATTCATTGATTTTTGCCATTGAAAAACATGTTTTTCATATACCAGAAATGTTTGAAGCTACTGACTGAATGAAACGAGCTGGCATCTCACTCTCTTTGAATCTTCTTTATCATGCTAGGATTAACAGGAAAAAGCAAAAAATTTCAGAATTGCACCTTGCAATGTGGAGATATTACTGTTTGTGCATTTACAATATTCATTGATTTTTGCCATTGAAAAACGTCCAGAAATGTTTGAAGCTACTGACTGAATGAAAGGAGCTGGCATCTCACTCTCTTTGAATCTTCTTTATCATGCTAGGATTAGCAGGAAAAAGCAAAAAATTTCAGAATTGCACCTTGCAATGTGGAGATATTACTGTTTGTGCATTTACAATATTCATTGATTTTTGCCATTGAAAAACATGTTTTTCATATACCAGAAATGTTTGAAGCTACTGACTGAATGAAAGGAGCTGGCATCTCACTCTCTTTGAATCTTCTTTATCATGCTAGTATTAGCAGGATAAAGCAAAAAATTTCAGAATTGCACCTTGCAATGTGGAGATATTACTGTTTGTGCATTTACAATATTCATTGATTTTTGCCATTGAAAAACATGTTTTTCATATACCAGAAATGTTTGAAGCTACTGACTGAATGAAAGGAGCTGGCATCTCACTCTCTTTGAATCTTCTTTATCATGCTAGGATTAACAGGAAAAAGCAAAAAATTTCAGAATTGCACCTTGCAATGTGGAGATATTACTGTTTGTGCATTTACAATATTCATTGATTTTTGCCATTGAAAAACGTCCAGAAATGTTTGAAGCTACTGACTGAATGAAAGGAGCTGGCATCTCACTCTCTTTGAATCTTCTTTATCATGCTAGGATTAGCAGGAAAAAGCAAAAAATTTCAGAATTGCACCTTGCAATGTGGAGATATTACTGTTTGTGCATTTACAATATTCATTGATTTTTGCCATTGAAAAACATGTTTTTCATATACCAGAAATGTTTGAAGCTACTGACTGAATGAAAGGAGCTGGCATCTCACTCTCTTTGAATCTTCTTTATCATGCTAGTATTAGCAGGATAAAGCAAAAAATTTCAGAATTGCACCTTGCAATGTGGAGATATTACTGTTTGTGCATTTACAATATTCATTGATTTTTGCCATTGAAAAACATGTTTTTCATATACCAGAAATGTTTGAAGCTACTGACTGAATGAAAGGAGCTGGCATCTCACTCTCTTTGAATCTTCTTTATCATGCTAGGATTAACAGGAAAAAGCAAAAAATTTCAGAATTGCACCTTGCAATGTGGAGATATTACTGTTTGTGCATTTACAATATTCATTGATTTTTGCCATTGAAAAACGTCCAGAAATGTTTGAAGCTACTGACTGAATGAAAGGAGCTGGCATCTCACTCTCTTTGAATCTTCTTTATCATGCTAGGATTAGCAGGAAAAAGCAAA
This sequence comes from Phyllobates terribilis, assembly GCF_046119375.1. NCBI lineage: Eukaryota > Metazoa > Chordata > Amphibia > Anura > Dendrobatidae > Phyllobates > Phyllobates terribilis. The sequence goes on from NW_027367585.1 coordinate 50,244, forward strand.
AAATTTCAGAATTGCACCTTGCAATGTGGAGATATTACTGTTTGTGCATTTACAATATTCATTGATTTTTGCCATTGAAAAACATGTTTTTCATATACCAGAAATGTTTGAAGCTACTGACTGAATGAAAGGAGCTGGCATCTCACTCTCTTTGAATCTTCTTTATCATGCTAGGATTAACAGGAAAAAGCAAAAAATTTCAGAATTGCACCTTGCAATGTGGAGATATTACTGTTTGTGCATTTACAATATTCATTGATTTTTGCCATTGAAAAACATGTTTTTCATATACCAGAAATGTTTGAAGCTACTGACTGAATGAAAGGAGCTGGCATCTCACTCTCTTTGAATCTTCTTTATCATGCTAGGATTAGCAGGAAAAAGCAAAAAATTTCAGAATTGCATCTTGCAATGTGGAGATATTACTGTTTGTGCATTTACAATATTCATTGATTTTTGCCATTGAAAAACATGTTTTTCATATACCAGAAATGTTTGAAGCTACTGACTGAATGAAAGGAGCTGGCATCTCACTCTTTGAATCTTCTTTATCATGCTAGGATTAGCAGGAAAAAGCAAACAATTTCAGAATTGCACCTTGCAATGTGGAGATATTACTGTTTGTGCATTTACAATATTCATTGATTTTTGCCATTGAAAAACATGTTTTTCATATACCAGAAATGTTTGAAGCTACTGACTGAATGAAAGGAGCTGGCATCTCACTCTCTTTGAATCTTCTTTATCATGCTAGGATTAACAGGAAAAAGCTAAAAATTTCCGAATTGCACCTTGCAATGTGGAGATATTACTGTTTGTGCATTTACAATATTCATTGATTTTTGCCATTGAAAAACATGTTTTTCATATACCAGAAATGTTTGAAGCTACTGACTGAATGAAAGGAGCTGGCATCTCACTCTCTTTGAATCTTCTTTATCATGCTAGGATTAGCAGGAAAAAGCAAAAAATTTCAGAATTGCACCTTGCAATGTGGAGATATTACTGTTTGTGCATTTACAATATTCATTGATTTTTGCCATTGAAAAACATGTTTTTCATATACCAGAAATGTTTGAAGCTACTGACTGAATGAAAGGAGCTGGCATCTCACTCTCTTTGAATCTTCTTTATCATGCTAGGATTAACAGGAAAAAGCAAAAAATTTCAGAATTGCACCTTGCAATGTGGAGATATTACTGTTTGTGCATTTACAATATTCATTGATTTTTGCCATTGAAAAACATGTTTTTCATATACCAGAAATGTTTGAAGCTACTGACTGAATGAAAGGAGCTGGCATCTCACTCTCTTTGAATCTTCTTTATCATGCTAGGATTAACAGGAAAAAGCTAAAAATTTCAGAATTGCACCGTGCAATGTGGAGATATTACTGTTTGTGCATTTACAATATTCATTGATTTTTGCCATTGAAAAACATGTTTTTCATATACCAGAAATGTTTGAAGCTACTGACTGAATGAAAGGAGCTGGCATCTCACTCTCTTTGAATCTTCTTTATCATGCTAGGATTAGCAGGAAAAAGCAAAAAATTTCAGAATTGCACCTTGCAATGTGGAGATATTACTGTTTGTGCATTTACAATATTCATTGATTTTTGCCATTGAAAAACATGTTTTTCATATACCAGAAATGTTTGAAGCTACTGACTGAATGAAAGGAGCTGGCATCTCACTCTTTGAATCTTCTTTATCATGCTAGGATTAGCAGGAAAAAGCAAACAATTTCAGAATTGCACCTTGCAATGTGGAGATATTACTGTTTGTGCATTTACAATATTCATTGATTTTTGCCATTGAAAAACATGTTTTTCATATACCAGAAATGTTTGAAGCTACTGACTGAATGAAAGGAGCTGGCATCTCACTCTCTTTGAATCTTCTTTATCATGCTAGGATTAACAGGAAAAAGCTAAAAATTTCAGAATTGCACCGTGCAATGTGGAGATATTACTGTTTGTGCATTTACAATATTCATTGATTTTTGCCATTGAAAAACATGTTTTTCATATACCAGAAATGTTTGAAGCTACTGACTGAATGAAAGGAGCTGGCATCTCACTCTCTTTGAATCTTCTTTATCATGCTAGGATTAGCAGGAAAAAGCAAAAAATTTCAGAATTGCACCTTGCAATGTGGAGATATTACTGTTTGTGCATTTACAATATTCATTGATTTTTGCCATTGAAAAACATGTTTTTCATATACCAGAAATGTTTGAAGCTACTGACTGAATGAAAGGAGCTGGCATCTCACTCTCTTTGAATCTTCTTTATCATGCTAGGATTAACAGGAAAAAGCAAAGAATTTCAGAATTGCACCTTGCAATGTGGAGATATTACTGTTTGTGCATTTACAATATTCATTGATTTTTGCCATTGAAAAACATGTTTTTCATATACCAGAAATGTTTGAAGCTACTGACTGAATGAAAGGAGCTGGCATCTCACTCTCTTTGAATCTTCTTTATCATGCTAGGATTAACAGGAAAAAGCAAAAAATTTCAGAATTGCACCTTGCAATGTGGAGATATTACTGTTTGTGCATTTACAATATTCATTGATTTTTGCCATTGAAAAACGTCCAGAAATGTTTGAAGCTACTGACTGAATGAAAGGAGCTGGCATCTCACTCTCTTTGAATCTTCTTTATCATGCTAGGATTAACAGGAAAAAGCTAAAAATTTCAGAATTGCACCGTGCAATGTGGAGATATTACTGTTTGTGCATTTACAATATTCATTGATTTTTGCCATTGAAAAACATGTTTTTCATATACCAGAAATGTTTGAAGCTACTGACTGAATGAAAGGAGCTGGCATCTCACTCTCTTTGAATCTTCTTTATCATGCTAGGATTAGCAGGAAAAAGCAAAAAATTTCAGAATTGCACCTTGCAATGTGGAGATATTACTGTTTGTGCATTTACAATATTCATTGATTTTTGCCATTGAAAAACATGTTTTTCATATTCCAGAAATGTTTGAAGCTACTGACTGAATGAAAGGAGCTGGCATCTCACTCTCTTTGAATCTTCTTTATCATGCTAGGATTAACAGGAAAAAGCAAAAAATTTCAGAATTGCACCTTGCAATGTGGAGATATTACTGTTTGTGCATTTACAATATTCATTGATTTTTGCCATTGAAAAACATGTTTTTCATATACCAGAAATGTTTGAAGCTACTGACTGAATGAAAGGAGTTGGCATCTCACTCTCTTTGAATCTTCTTTATCATGCTAGGATTAACAGGAAAAAGCAAAAAATTTCAGAATTGCACCTTGCAATGTGGAGATATTACTGTTTGTGCATTTACAATATTCATTGATTTTTGCCATTGAAAAACGTCCAGAAATGTTTGAAGCTACTGACTGAATGAAAGGAGCTGGCATCTCACTCTCTTTGAATCTTCTTTATCATGCTAGGATTAGCAGGAAAAAGCAAAAAATTTCAGAATTGCACCTTGCAATGTGGAGATATTAATGTTTGTGCATTTACAATATTCATTGATTTTTGCCATTGAAAAACATGTTTTTCATATACCAGAAATGTTTGAAGCTACTGACTGAATGAAAGGAGCTGGCATCTCACTCTCTTTGAATCTTCTTTATCATGCTAGGATTAACAGGAAAAAGCAAAAAATTTCAGAATTGCACCTTGCAATGTGGAGATATTACTGTTTGTGCATTTACAATATTCATTGATTTTTGCCATTGAAAAACGTCCAGAAATGTTTGAAGCTACTGACTGAATGAAAGGAGCTGGCATCTCACTCTCTTTGAATCTTCTTTATCATGCTAGGATTAACAGGAAAAAGCTAAAAATTTCAGAATTGCACCGTGCAATGTGGAGATATTACTGTTTGTGCATTTACAATATTCATTGATTTTTGCCATTGAAAAACATGTTTTTCATATACCAGAAATGTTTGAAGCTACTGACTGAATGAAAGGAGCTGGCATCTCACTCTCTTTGAATCTTCTTTATCATGCTAGGATTAGCAGGAAAAAGCAAAAAATTTCAGAATTGCACCTTGCAATGTGGAGATATTACTGTTTGTGCATTTACAATATTCATTGATTTTTGCCATTGAAAAACATGTTTTTCATATACCAGAAATGTTTGAAGCTACTGACTGAATGAAAGGAGCTGGCATCTCACTCTCTTTGAATCTTCTTTATCAAGCTAGGATTAACAGGAAAAAGCAAAAAATTTCAGAATTGCACCTTGCAATGTGGAGATATTACTGTTTGTGCATTTACAATATTCATTGATTTTTGCCATTGAAAAACATGTTTTTCATATACCAGAAATGTTTGAAGCTACTGACTGAGTGAAAGGAGCTGGCATCTCACTCTCTTTGAATCTTCTTTATCATGCTAGGATTAACAGGAAAAAGCAAAAAATTTCAGAATTGCACCGTGCAATGTGGAGATATTACTGTTTGTGCATTTACAATATTCATTGATTTTTGCCATTGAAAAACATGTTTTTCATATACCAGAAATGTTTGAAGCTACTGACTGAATGAAAGGAGCTGGCATCTCACTCTCTTTGAATCTTCTTTATCATGCTAGGATTAGCAGGAAAAAGCAAAAAATTTCAGAATTGCACCTTGCAATGTGGAGATATTACTGTTTGTGCATTTACAATATTCATTGATTTTTGCCATTGAAAAACATGTTTTTCATATACCAGAAATGTTTGAAGCTACTGACTGAATGAAAGGAGCTGGCATCTCACTCTCTTTGAATCTTCTTTATCATGCTAGGATTAACAGGAAAAAGCAAAAAATTTCAGAATTGCACCTTGCAATGTGGAGATATTACTGTTTGTGCATTTACAATATTCATTGATTTTTGCCATTGAAAAACATGTTTTTCATATACCAGAAATGTTTGAAGCTACTGACTGAATGAAAGGAGCTGGCATCTCACTCTCTTTGAATCTTCTTTATCATGCTAGGATTAGCAGGAAAAAGCAAAAAATTTCAGAATTGCATCTTGCAATGTGGAGATATTACTGTTTGTGCATTTACAATATTCATTGATTTTTGCCATTGAAAAACATGTTTTTCATATACCAGAAATGTTTGAAGCTACTGACTGAATGAAAGGAGCTGGCATCTCACTCTTTGAATCTTCTTTATCATGCTAGGATTAGCAGGAAAAAGCAAACAATTTCAGAATTGCACCTTGCAATGTGGAGATATTACTGTTTGTGCATTTACAATATTCATTGATTTTTGCCATTGAAAAACATGTTTTTCATATACCAGAAATGTTTGAAGCTACTGACTGAATGAAAGGAGCTGGCATCTCACTCTCTTTGAATCTTCTTTATCATGCTAGGATTAACAGGAAAAAGCTAAAAATTTCCGAATTGCACCTTGCAATGTGGAGATATTACTGTTTGTGCATTTACAATATTCATTGATTTTTGCCATTGAAAAACATGTTTTTCATATACCAGAAATGTTTGAAGCTACTGACTGAATGAAAGGAGCTGGCATCTCACTCTCTTTGAATCTTCTTTATCATGCTAGGATTAGCAGGAAAAAGCAAAAAATTTCAGAATTGCACCTTGCAATGTGGAGATATTACTGTTTGTGCATTTACAATATTCATTGATTTTTGCCATTGAAAAACATGTTTTTCATATACCAGAAATGTTTGAAGCTACTGACTGAATGAAAGGAGCTGGCATCTCACTCTCTTTGAATCTTCTTTATCATGCTAGGATTAACAGGAAAAAGCAAAAAATTTCAGAATTGCACCTTGCAATGTGGAGATATTACTGTTTGTGCATTTACAATATTCATTGATTTTTGCCATTGAAAAACATGTTTTTCATATACCAGAAATGTTTGAAGCTACTGACTGAATGAAAGGAGCTGGCATCTCACTCTCTTTGAATCTTCTTTATCATGCTAGGATTAACAGGAAAAAGCTAAAAATTTCAGAATTGCACCGTGCAATGTGGAGATATTACTGTTTGTGCATTTACAATATTCATTGATTTTTGCCATTGAAAAACATGTTTTTCATATACCAGAAATGTTTGAAGCTACTGACTGAATGAAAGGAGCTGGCATCTCACTCTCTTTGAATCTTCTTTATCATGCTAGGATTAGCAGGAAAAAGCAAAAAATTTCAGAATTGCACCTTGCAATGTGGAGATATTACTGTTTGTGCATTTACAATATTCATTGATTTTTGCCATTGAAAAACATGTTTTTCATATACCAGAAATGTTTGAAGCTACTGACTGAATGAAAGGAGCTGGCATCTCACTCTTTGAATCTTCTTTATCATGCTAGGATTAGCAGGAAAAAGCAAACAATTTCAGAATTGCACCTTGCAATGTGGAGATATTACTGTTTGTGCATTTACAATATTCATTGATTTTTGCCATTGAAAAACATGTTTTTCATATACCAGAAATGTTTGAAGCTACTGACTGAATGAAAGGAGCTGGCATCTCACTCTCTTTGAATCTT
>NW_027367586.1:0-56736 GCF_046119375.1 Phyllobates terribilis
GCATTTACAATATTCATTGATTTTTGCCATTGAAAAACATGTTTTTCATATACCAGAAATGTTTGAAGCTACTGACTGAATGAAAGGAGCTGGCATCTCACTCTCTTTGAATCTTCTTTATCATGCTAGGATTAGCAGGAAAAAGCAAAAAATTTCAGAATTGCACCTTGCAATGTGGAGATATTACTGTTTGTGCATTTACAATATTCATTGATTTTTGCCATTGAAAAACATGTTTTTCATATACCAGAAATGTTTGAAGCTACTGACTGAATGAAAGGAGCTGGCATCTCACTCTCTTTGAATCTTCTTTATCATGCTAGGATTAACAGGAAAAAGCAAAAAATTTCAGAATTGCACCTTGCAATGTGGAGATATTACTGTTTGTGCATTTACAATATTCATTGATTTTTGCCATTGAAAAACGTCCAGAAATGTTTGAAGCTACTGACTGAATGAAAGGAGCTGGCATCTCACTCTCTTTGAATCTTCTTTATCATGCTAGGATTAACAGGAAAAAGCTAAAAATTTCAGAACTGCACCTTGCAATGTGGAGATATTACTGTTTGTGCATTTACAATATTCATTGATTTTTGCCATTGAAAAACATGTTTTTCATATACCAGAAATGTTTGAAGCTACTGACTGAATGAAAGGAGCTGGCATCTCACTCTCTTTGAATCTTCTTTATCATGCTAGGATTAGCAGGAAAAAGCAAAAAATTTCAGAATTGCACCTTGCAATGTGGAGATATTACTGTTTGTGCATTTACAATATTCATTGATTTTTGCCATTGAAAAACATGTTTTTCATATACCAGAAATGTTTGAAGCTACTGACTGAATGAAAGGAGCTGGCATCTCACTCTCTTTGAATCTTCTTTATCATGCTAGGATTAGCAGGAAAAAGCAAAAAATTTCAGAATTGCACCTTGCAATGTGGAGATATTACTGTTTGTGCATTTACAATATTCATTGATTTTTGCCATTGAAAAACATGTTTTTCATATACCAGAAATGTTTGAAGCTACTGACTGAATGAAAGGAGCTGGCATCTCACTCTCTTTGAATCTTCTTTATCATGCTAGGATTAACAGGAAAAAGCAAAAAATTTCAGAATTGCACCTTGCAATGTGGAGATATTACTGTTTGTGCATTTACAATATTCATTGATTTTTGCCATTGAAAAACGTCCAGAAATGTTTGAAGCTACTGACTGAATGAAAGGAGCTGGCATCTCACTCTCTTTGAATCTTCTTTATCATGCTAGGATTAACAGGAAAAAGCTAAAAATTTCAGAATTGCACCTTCCAATGTGGAGATATTACTGTTTGTGCATTTACAATATTCATTGATTTTTGCCATTGAAAAACATGTTTTTCATATACCAGAAATGTTTGAAGCTACTGACTGAATGAAAGGAGCTGGCATCTCACTCTCTTTGAATCTTCTTTATCATGCTAGGATTAACAGGAAAAAGCTAAAAATTTCAGAACTGCACCTTGCAATGTGGAGATATTACTGTTTGTGCATTTACAATATTCATTGATTTTTGCCATTGAAAAACATGTTTTTCATATACCAGAAATGTTTGAAGCTACTGACTGAATGAAAGGAGCTGGCATCTCACTCTCTTTGAATCTTCTTTATCATGCTAGGATTAGCAGGAAAAAGCAAAAAATTTCAGAATTGCACCTTGCAATGTGGAGATATTACTGTTTGTGCATTTACAATATTCATTGATTTTTGCCATTGAAAAACATGTTTTTCATATACCAGAAATGTTTGAAGCTACTGACTGAATGAAAGGAGCTGGCATCTCACTCTCTTTGAATCTTCTTTATCATGCTAGGATTAACAGGAAAAAGCAAAAAATTTCAGAATTGCACCTTGCAATGTGGAGATATTACTGTTTGTGCATTTACAATATTCATTGATTTTTGCCATTGAAAAACGTCCAGAAATGTTTGAAGCTACTGACTGAATGAAAGGAGCTGGCATCTCACTCTCTTTGAATCTTCTTTATCATGCTAGGATTAACAGGAAAAAGCTAAAAATTTCAGAATTGCACCTTGCAATGTGGAGATATTACTGTTTGTGCATTTACAATATTCATTGATTTTTGCCATTGAAAAACATGTTTTTCATATACCAGAAATGTTTGAAGCTACTGACTGAATGAAAGGAGCTGGCATCTCACTCTCTTTGAATCTTCTTTATCATGCTAGGATTAGCAGGAAAAAGCAAAGAATTTCAGAATTGCACCTTGCAATGTGGAGATATTACTGTTTGTGCATTTACAATATTCATTGATTTTTGCCATTGAAAAACATGTTTTTCATATACCAGAAATGTTTGAAGCTACTGACTGAATGAAAGGAGCTGGCATCTCACTCTCTTTGAATCTTCTTTATCATGCTAAGAGGAGCAGGAAAAAGCAAAAAATTTCAGAATTGCACCTTGCAATGCGGAGAAATTACTGTTTGTGCATTTACAATATTCATTGATTTTTGCCATTGAAAAACGTCCAGAAATGATTGAAGCTACTGACTGAATGAAAGGAGCTGTCATCTCACTCTCTTTGAATCTTCTTTATCATGCTAAGAGGAGCAGGAAAAAGCAAAAAATTTCAGAATTGCACCTTGCAATGCGGAGAAATTACTGTTTGTGCATTTACAATATTCATTGATTTTTGCCATTGAAAAATGTCCAGAAATGATTGAAGCTACTGACTGAATGAAAGGAGCTGGCATCTCACTCTCTTTGAATCTTCTTTATCATGCTAGGATTAGCAGGAAAAAGCAAAAAATTTCAGAATTGCACCTTGCAATGTGGAGATATTACTGTTTGTGCATTTACAATATTCATTGATTTTTGCCATTGAAAAACATGTTTTTCGTATACCAGAAATGTTTGAAGCTACTGACTGAATGAAAGGAGCTGGCATCTCACTCTCTTTGAATCTTCTTTATCATGCTAGGATTAACAGGAAAAAGCAAAAAATTTCAGAATTTCACCTTGCAATGTGGAGATATTACTGTTTGTGCATTTACAATATTCATTGATTTTTGCCATTGAAAAACATGTTTTTCATATACCAGAAATGTTTGAAGCTACTGACTGAATGAAAGGAGCTGGCATCTCACTCTCTTTGAATCTTCTTTATCATGCTAGGATTAACAGGAAAAAGCAAAAAATTTCAGAATTGCACCTTGCAATGTGGAGATATTACTGTTTGTGCATTTACAATATTCATTGATTTTTGCCATTGAAAAACGTCCAGAAATGTTTGAAGCTACTGACTGAATGAAAGGAGCTGGCATCTCACTCTCTTTGAATCTTCTTTATCATGCTAGGATTAGCAGGAAAAAGCAAAAAATTTCAGAATTGCACCTTGCAATGTGGAGATATTACTGTTTGTGCATTTACAATATTCATTGATTTTTGCCATTGAAAAACATGTTTTTCATATACCAGAAATGTTTGAAGCTACTGACTGAATGAAAGGAGCTGGCATCTCACTCTCTTTGAATCTTCTTTATCATGCTAGGATTAGCAGGAAAAAGCAAAAAATTTCAGAATTGCACCTTGCAATGTGGAGATATTACTGTTTGTGCATTTACAATATTCATTGATTTTTGCCATTGAAAAACGTTTTTCATATACCAGAAATGTTTGAAGCTACTGACTGAATGAAAGGAGCTGGCATCTCACTCTCTTTGAATCTTCTTTATCATGCTAGGATTAACAGGAAAAAGCAAAAAATTTCAGAATTGCACCTTGCAATGTGGAGATATTACTGTTTGTGCATTTACAATATTCATTGATTTTTGCCATTGAAAAACGTCCAGAAATGTTTGAAGCTACTGACTGAATGAAAGGAGCTGGCATCTCACTCTCTTTGAATCTTCTTTATCATGCTAGGATTAAGAGGAAAAAGCAAAAAATTTCAGAATTGCACCTTGCAATGTGGAGATATTACTGTTTGTGCATTTACAATATTCATTGATTTTTGCCATTGAAAAACGTCCAGAAATGTTTGAAGCTACTGACTGAATGAAAGGAGCTGGCATCTCACTCTCTTTGAATCTTCTTTATCATGCTAGGATTAGCAGGAAAAAGCAAAAAATTTCAGAATTGCAATTTGCAATGTGGAGATATTACTGTTTGTGCATTTACAATATTCATTGATTTTTGCCATTGAAAAACATGTTTTTCATATACCAGAAATGTTTGAAGCTACTGACAATGAAAGGAGCTGGCATCTCACTCTCTTTGAATCTTCTTTATCATGCTAGGATTAGCAGGAAAAAGCAAAAAATTTCAGAATTGCACCTTGCAATGTGGAGATATTACTGTTTGTGCATTTACAATATTCATTGATTTTTGCCATTGAAAAACATGTTTTTCATATACCAGAAATGTTTGAAGCTACTGACTGAATGAAAGGAGCTGGCATCTCACTCTCTTTGAATCTTCTTTATCATGCTAGGATTAACAGGAAAAAGCAAAAAATTTCAGAATTGCACCTTGCAATGTGGAGATATTACTGTTTGTGCATTTACAATATTCATTGATTTTTGCCATTGAAAAACGTCCAGAAATGTTTGAAGCTACTGACTGAATGAAAGGAGCTGGCATCTCACTCTCTTTGAATCTTCTTTATCATGCTAGGATTAGCAGGAAAAAGCAAAAAATTTCAGAATTGCACCTTGCAATGTGGAGATATTACTGTTTGTGCATTTACAATATTCATTGATTTTTGCCATTGAAAAACATGTTTTTCATATACCAGAAATGTTTGAAGCTACTGACTGAATGAAAGGAGCTGGCATCTCACTCTCTTTGAATCTTCTTTATCATGCTAGGATTAGCAGGAAAAAGCAAAAAATTTCAGAATTGCACCTTGCAATGTGGAGATATTACTGTTTGTGCATTTACAATATTCATTGATTTTTGCCATTGAAAAACATGTTTTTCATATACCAGAAATGTTTGAAGCTACTGACTGAATGAAAGGAGCTGGCATCTCACTCTCTTTGAATCTTCTTTATCATGCTAGGATTAACAGGAAAAAGCAAAAAATTTCAGAATTGCACCTTGCAATGTGGAGATATTACTGTTTGTGCATTTACAATATTCATTGATTTTTGCCATTGAAAAACGTCCAGAAATGTTTGAAGCTACTGACTGAATGAAAGGAGCTGGCATCTCACTCTCTTTGAATCTTCTTTATCATGCTAGGATTAGCAGGAAAAAGCAAAAAATTTCAGAATTGCACCTTGCAATGTGGAGATATTACTGTTTGTGCATTTACAATATTCATTGATTTTTGCCATTGAAAAACATGTTTTTCATATACCAGAAATGTTTGAAGCTACTGACTGAATGAAAGGAGCTGGCATCTCACTCTCTTTGAATCTTCTTTATCATGCTAGGATTAGCAGGAAAAAGCAAAAAATTTCAGAATTGCACCTTGCAATGTGGAGATATTACTGTTTGTGCATTTACAATATTCATTGATTTTTGCCATTGAAAAACATGTTTTTCATATACCAGAAATGTTTGAAGCTACTGACTGAATGAAAGGAGCTGGCATCTCACTCTCTTTGAATCTTCTTTATCATGCTAGGATTAACAGGAAAAAGCAAAAAATTTCAGAATTGCACCTTGCAATGTGGAGATATTACTGTTTGTGCATTTACAATATTCATTGATTTTTGCCATTGAAAAACGTCCAGAAATGTTTGAAGCTACTGACTGAATGAAAGGAGCTGGCATCTCACTCTCTTTGAATCTTCTTTATCATGCTAGGATTAACAGGAAAAAGCTAAAAATTTCAGAATTGCACCTTGCAATGTGGAGATATTACTGTTTGTGCATTTACAATATTCATTGATTTTTGCCATTGAAAAACATGTTTTTCATATACCAGAAATGTTTGAAGCTACTGACTGAATGAAAGGAGCTGGCATCTCACTCTCTTTGAATCTTCTTTATCATGCTAGGATTAGCAGGAAAAAGCAAAAAATTTCAGAATTGCACCTTGCAATGTGGAGATATTACTGTTTGTGCATTTACAATATTCATTGATTTTTGCCATTGAAAAACATGTTTTTCATATACCAGAAATGTTTGAAGCTACTGACTGAATGAAAGGAGCTGGCATCTCACTCTCTTTGAATCTTCTTTATCATGCTAGGATTAGCAGGAAAAAGCAAAAAATTTCAGAATTGCACCTTGCAATGTGGAGATATTACTGTTTGTGCATTTACAATATTCATTGATTTTTGCCATTGAAAAACATGTTTTTCATATACCAGAAATGTTTGAAGCTACTGACTGAATGAAAGGAGCTGGCATCTCACTCTCTTTGAATCTTCTTTATCATGCTAGGATTAACAGGAAAAAGCAAAAAATTTCAGAATTGCACCTTGCAATGTGGAGATATTACTGTTTGTGCATTTACAATATTCATTGATTTTTGCCATTGAAAAACGTCCAGAAATGTTTGAAGCTACTGACTGAATGAAAGGAGCTGGCATCTCACTCTCTTTGAATCTTCTTTATCATGCTAGGATTAGCAGGAAAAAGCAAAAAATTTCAGAATTGCACCTTGCAATGTGGATATATTACTGTTTGTGCATTTACAATATTCATTGATTTTTGCCATTGAAAAACATGTTTTTCATATACCAGAAATGTTTGAAGCTACTGACTGAATGAAAGGAGCTGGCATCTCACTCTCTTTGAATCTTCTTTATCATGCTAGGATTAGCAGGAAAAAGCAAAAAATTTCAGAATTGCACCTTGCAATGTGGAGATATTACTGTTTGTGCATTTACAATATTCATTGATTTTTGCCATTGAAAAACGTTTTTCATATACCAGAAATGTTTGAAGCTACTGACTGAATGAAAGGAGCTGGCATCTCACTCTCTTTGAATCTTCTTTATCATGCTAGGATTAAGAGGAAAAAGCAAAAAATTTCAGAATTGCACCTTGCAATGTGGAGATATTACTGTTTGTGCATTTACAATATTCATTGATTTTTGCCATTGAAAAACGTCCAGAAATGTTTGAAGCTACTGACTGAATGAAAGGAGCTGGCATCTCACTCTCTTTGAATCTTCTTTATCATGCTAGGATTAGCAGGAAAAAGCAAAAAATTTCAGAATTGCAATTTGCAATGTGGAGATATTACTGTTTGTGCATTTACAATATTCATTGATTTTTGCCATTGAAAAACATGTTTTTCATATACCAGAAATGTTTGAAGCTACTGACTGAATGAAAGGAGCTGGCATCTCACTCTCTTTGAATCTTCTTTATCATGCTAGGATTAGCAGGAAAAAGCAAAAAATTTCAGAATTGCACCTTGCAATGTGGAGATATTACTGTTTGTGCATTTACAATATTCATTGATTTTTGCCATTGAAAAACATGTTTTTCATATACCAGAAATGTTTGAAGCTACTGACTGAATGAAAGGAGCTGGCATCTCACTCTCTTTGAATCTTCTTTATCATGCTAGGATTAACAGGAAAAAGCAAAAAATTTCAGAATTGCACCTTGCAATGTGGAGATATTACTGTTTGTGCATTTACAATATTCATTGATTTTTGCCATTGAAAAACGTCCAGAAATGTTTGAAGCTACTGACTGAATGAAAGGAGCTGGCATCTCACTCTCTTTGAATCTTCTTTATCATGCTAGGATTAACAGGAAAAAGCTAAAAATTTCAGAACTGCACCTTGCAATGTGGAGATATTACTGTTTGTGCATTTACAATATTCATTGATTTTTGCCATTGAAAAACATGTTTTTCATATACCAGAAATGTTTGAAGCTACTGACTGAATGAAAGGAGCTGGCATCTCACTCTCTTTGAATCTTCTTTATCATGCTAGGATTAGCAGGAAAAAGCAAAAAATTTCAGAATTGCACCTTGCAATGTGGAGATATTACTGTTTGTGCATTTACAATATTCATTGATTTTTGCCATTGAAAAACGTTTTTCATATACCAGAAATGTTTGAAGCTACTGACTGAATGAAAGGAGCTGGCATCTCACTCTCTTTGAATCTTCTTTATCATGCTAGGATTAAGAGGAAAAAGCAAAAAATTTCAGAATTGCACCTTGCAATGTGGAGATATTACTGTTTGTGCATTTACAATATTCATTGATTTTTGCCATTGAAAAACGTCCAGAAATGTTTGAAGCTACTGACTGAATGAAAGGAGCTGGCATCTCACTCTCTTTGAATCTTCTTTATCATGCTAGGATTAGCAGGAAAAAGCAAAAAATTTCAGAATTGCAATTTGCAATGTGGAGATATTACTGTTTGTGCATTTACAATATTCATTGATTTTTGCCATTGAAAAACATGTTTTTCATATACCAGAAATGTTTGAAGCTACTGACTGAATGAAAGGAGCTGGCATCTCACTCTCTTTGAATCTTCTTTATCATGCTAGGATTAGCAGGAAAAAGCAAAAAATTTCAGAATTGCACCTTGCAATGTGGAGATATTACTGTTTGTGCATTTACAATATTCATTGATTTTTGCCATTGAAAAACATGTTTTTCATATACCAGAAATGTTTGAAGCTACTGACTGAATGAAAGGAGCTGGCATCTCACTCTCTTTGAATCTTCTTTATCATGCTAGGATTAACAGGAAAAAGCAAAAAATTTCAGAATTGCACCTTGCAATGTGGAGATATTACTGTTTGTGCATTTACAATATTCATTGATTTTTGCCATTGAAAAACGTCCAGAAATGTTTGAAGCTACTGACTGAATGAAAGGAGCTGGCATCTCACTCTCTTTGAATCTTCTTTATCATGCTAGGATTAACAGGAAAAAGCTAAAAATTTCAGAACTGCACCTTGCAATGTGGAGATATTACTGTTTGTGCATTTACAATATTCATTGATTTTTGCCATTGAAAAACATGTTTTTCATATACCAGAAATGTTTGAAGCTACTGACTGAATGAAAGGAGCTGGCATCTCACTCTCTTTGAATCTTCTTTATCATGCTAGGATTAGCAGGAAAAAGCAAAGAATTTCAGAATTGCACCTTGCAATGTGGAGATATTACTGTTTGTGCATTTACAATATTCATTGATTTTTGCCATTGAAAAACATGTTTTTCATATACCAGAAATGTTTGAAGCTACTGACAATGAAAGGAGCTGGCATCTCACTCTCTTTGAATCTTCTTTATCATGCTAGGATTAGCAGGAAAAAGCAAAAAATTTCAGAATTGCACCTTGCAATGTGGAGATATTACTGTTTGTGCATTTACAATATTCATTGATTTTTGCCATTGAAAAACATGTTTTTCATATACCAGAAATGTTTGAAGCTACTGACTGAATGAAAGGAGCTGGCATCTCACTCTCTTTGAATCTTCTTTATCATGCTAGGATTAACAGGAAAAAGCAAAAAATTTCAGAATTGCACCTTGCAATGTGGAGATATTACTGTTTGTGCATTTACAATATTCATTGATTTTTGCCATTGAAAAACGTTTTTCATATACCAGAAATGTTTGAAGCTACTGACTGAATGAAAGGAGCTGGCATCTCACTCTCTTTGAATCTTCTTTATCATGCTAGGATTAAGAGGAAAAAGCAAAAAATTTCAGAATTGCACCTTGCAATGTGGAGATATTACTGTTTGTGCATTTACAATATTCATTGATTTTTGCCATTGAAAAACGTCCAGAAATGTTTGAAGCTACTGACTGAATGAAAGGAGCTGGCATCTCACTCTCTTTGAATCTTCTTTATCATGCTAGGATTAGCAGGAAAAAGCAAAAAATTTCAGAATTGCAATTTGCAATGTGGAGATATTACTGTTTGTGCATTTACAATATTCATTGATTTTTGCCATTGAAAAACATGTTTTTCATATACCAGAAATGTTTGAAGCTACTGACTGAATGAAAGGAGCTGGCATCTCACTCTCTTTGAATCTTCTTTATCATGCTAGGATTAGCAGGAAAAAGCAAAAAATTTCAGAATTGCACCTTGCAATGTGGAGATATTACTGTTTGTGCATTTACAATATTCATTGATTTTTGCCATTGAAAAACATGTTTTTCATATACCAGAAATGTTTGAAGCTACTGACTGAATGAAAGGAGCTGGCATCTCACTCTCTTTGAATCTTCTTTATCATGCTAGGATTAACAGGAAAAAGCAAAAAATTTCAGAATTGCACCTTGCAATGTGGAGATATTACTGTTTGTGCATTTACAATATTCATTGATTTTTGCCATTGAAAAACGTCCAGAAATGTTTGAAGCTACTGACTGAATGAAAGGAGCTGGCATCTCACTCTCTTTGAATCTTCTTTATCATGCTAGGATTAACAGGAAAAAGCTAAAAATTTCAGAACTGCACCTTGCAATGTGGAGATATTACTGTTTGTGCATTTACAATATTCATTGATTTTTGCCATTGAAAAACATGTTTTTCATATACCAGAAATGTTTGAAGCTACTGACTGAATGAAAGGAGCTGGCATCTCACTCTCTTTGAATCTTCTTTATCATGCTAGGATTAGCAGGAAAAAGCAAAGAATTTCAGAATTGCACCTTGCAATGTGGAGATATTACTGTTTGTGCATTTACAATATTCATTGATTTTTGCCATTGAAAAACATGTTTTTCATATACCAGAAAAGTTTGAAGCTACTGACAATGAAAGGAGCTGGCATCTCACTCTCTTTGAATCTTCTTTATCATGCTAGGATTAGCAGGAAAAAGCAAAAAATTTCAGAATTGCACCTTGCAATGTGGAGATATTACTGTTTGTGCATTTACAATATTCATTGATTTTTGCCATTGAAAAACATGTTTTTCATATACCAGAAATGTTTGAAGCTACTGACTGAATGAAAGGAGCTGGCATCTCACTCTCTTTGAATCTTCTTTATCATGCTAGGATTAACAGGAAAAAGCAAAAAATTTCAGAATTGCACCTTGCAATGTGGAGATATTACTGTTTGTGCATTTACAATATTCATTGATTTTTGCCATTGAAAAACGTCCAGAAATGTTTGAAGCTACTGACTGAATGAAAGGAGCTGGCATCTCACTCTCTTTGAATCTTCTTTATCATGCTAGGATTAGCAGGAAAAAGCAAAAAATTTCAGAATTGCACCTTGCAATGTGGAGATATTACTGTTTGTGCATTTACAATATTCATTGATTTTTGCCATTGAAAAACATGTTTTTCATATACCAGAAATGTTTGAAGCTACTGACTGAATGAAAGGAGCTGGCATCTCACTCTCTTTGAATCTTCTTTATCATGCTAGGATTAGCAGGAAAAAGCAAAAAATTTCAGAATTGCACCTTGCAATGTGGAGATATTACTGTTTGTGCATTTACAATATTCATTGATTTTTGCCATTGAAAAACATGTTTTTCATATACCAGAAATGTTTGAAGCTACTGACTGAATGAAAGGAGCTGGCATCTCACTCTCTTTGAATCTTCTTTATCATGCTAGGATTAACAGGAAAAAGAAAAAAATTTCAGAATTGCACCTTGCAATGTGGAGATATTACTGTTTGTGCATTTACAATATTCATTGATTTTTGCCATTGAAAAACGTCCAGAAATGTTTGAAGCTACTGACTGAATGAAAGGAGCTGGCATCTCACTCTCTTTGAATCTTCTTTATCATGCTAGGATTAACAGGAAAAAGCTAAAAATTTCAGAATTGCACCTTCCAATGTGGAGATATTACTGTTTGTGCATTTACAATATTCATTGATTTTTGCCATTGAAAAACATGTTTTTCATATACCAGAAATGTTTGAAGCTACTGACTGAATGAAAGGAGCTGGCATCTCACTCTCTTTGAATCTTCTTTATCATGCTAGGATTAGCAGGAAAAAGCAAAAAATTTCAGAATTGCACCTTGCAATGTGGAGATATTACGGTTTGTGCATTTACAATATTCATTGATTTTTGCCATTGAAAAACATGTTTTTCATATACCAGAAATGTTTGAAGCTACTGACTGAATGAAAGGAGCTGGCATCTCACTCTCTTTGAATCTTCTTTATCATGCTAGGATTAACAGGAAAAAGCAAAAAATTTCAGAATTGCACCTTGCAATGTGGAGATATTACTGTTTGTGCATTTACAATATTCATTGATTTTTGCCATTGAAAAACGTCCAGAAATGTTTGAAGCTACTGACTGAATGAAAGGAGCTGGCATCTCACTCTCTTTGAATCTTCTTTATCATGCTAGGATTAGCAGGAAAAAGCAAAAAATTTCAGAATTGCACCTTGCAATGTGGAGATATTACTGTTTGTGCATTTACAATATTCATTGATTTTTGCCATTGAAAAACATGTTTTTCATATACCAGAAATGTTTGAAGCTACTGACTGAATGAAAGGAGCTGGCATCTCACTCTCTTTGAATCTTCTTTATCATGCTAGGATTAGCAGGAAAAAGCAAAAAATTTCAGAATTGCACCTTGCAATGTGGAGATATTACTGTTTGTGCATTTACAATATTCATTGATTTTTGCCATTGAAAAACATGTTTTTCATATACCAGAAATGTTTGAAGCTACTGACTGAATGAAAGGAGCTGGCATCTCACTCTCTTTGAATCTTCTTTATCATGCTAGGATTAACAGGAAAAAGCAAAAAATTTCAGAATTGCACCTTGCAATGTGGAGATATTACTGTTTGTGCATTTACAATATTCATTGATTTTTGCCATTGAAAAACGTCCAGAAATGTTTGAAGCTACTGACTGAATGAAAGGAGCTGGCATCTCACTCTCTTTGAATCTTCTTTATCATGCTAGGATTAACAGGAAAAAGCTAAAAATTTCAGAATTGCACCTTGCAATGTGGAGATATTACTGTTTGTGCATTTACAATATTCATTGATTTTTGCCATTGAAAAACATGTTTTTCATATACCAGAAATGTTTGAAGCTACTGACTGAATGAAAGGAGCTGGCATCTCACTCTCTTTGAATCTTCTTTATCATGCTAGGATTAGCAGGAAAAAGCAAAAAATTTCAGAATTGCACCTTGCAATGTGGAGATATTACTGTTTGTGCATTTACAATATTCATTGATTTTTGCCATTGAAAAACATGTGTTTTTCATATACCAGAAATGTTTGAAGCTACTGACTGAATGAAAGGAGCTGGCATCTCACTCTCTTTGAATCTTCTTTATCATGCTAGGATTAGCAGGAAAAAGCAAAAAATTTCAGAATTGCACCTTGCAATGTGGAGATATTACTGTTTGTGCATTTACAATATTCATTGATTTTTGCCATTGAAAAACATGTTTTTCATATACCAGAAATGTTTGAAGCTACTGACTGAATGAAAGGAGCTGGCATCTCACTCTCTTTGAATCTTCTTTATCATGCTAGGATTAACAGGAAAAAGCAAAAAATTTCAGAATTGCACCTTGCAATGTGGATATTACTGTTTGTGCATTTACAATATTCATTGATTTTTGCCATTGAAAAACGTCCAGAAATGTTTGAAGCTACTGACTGAATGAAAGGAGCTGGCATCTCACTCTCTTTGAATCTTCTTTATCATGCTAGGATTAACAGGAAAAAGCTAAAAATTTCAGAATTGCACCTTGCAATGTGGAGATATTACTGTTTGTGCATTTACAATATTCATTGATTTTTGCCATTGAAAAACATGTTTTTCATATACCAGAAATGTTTGAAGCTACTGACTGAATGAAAGGAGCTGGCATCTCACTCTCTTTGAATCTTCTTTATCATGCTAGGATTAGCAGGAAAAAGCAAAAAATTTCAGAATTGCACCTTGCAATGTGGAGATATTACTGTTTGTGCATTTACAATATTCATTGATTTTTGCCATTGAAAAACATGTGTTTTTCATATACCAGAAATGTTTGAAGCTACTGACTGAATGAAAGGAGCTGGCATCTCACTCTCTTTGAATCTTCTTTATCATGCTAGGATTAGCAGGAAAAAGCAAAAAATTTCAGAATTGCACCTTGCAATGTGGAGATATTAGTTTGTGCATTTACAATATTCATTGATTTTTGCCATTGAAAAACATGTTTTTCATATACCAGAAATGTTTGAAGCTACTGACTGAATGAAAGGAGCTGGCATCTCACTCTCTTTGAATCTTCTTTATCATGCTAGGATTAACAGGAAAAAGCAAAAAATTTCAGAATTGCACCTTGCAATGTGGAGATATTACTGTTTGTGCATTTACAATATTCATTGATTTTTGCCATTGAAAAACGTCCAGAAATGTTTGAAGCTACTGACTGAATGAAAGGAGCTGGCATCTCACTCTCTTTGAATCTTCTTTATCATGCTAGGATTAGCAGGAAAAAGCAAAAAATTTCAGAATTGCACCTTGCAATGTGGAGATATTACTGTTTGTGTATTTACAATATTCATTGATTTTTGCCATTGAAAAACATGTTTTTCATATACCAGAAATGTTTGAAGCTACTGACTGAATGAAAGGAGCTGGCATCTCACTCTCTTTGAATCTTCTTTATCATGCTAGGATTAGCAGGAAAAAGCAAAAAATTTCAGAATTGCACCTTGCAATGTGGAGATATTACTGTTTGTGCATTTACAATATTCATTGATTTTTGCCATTGAAAAACATGTTTTTCATATACCAGAAATGTTTGAAGCTACTGACTGAATGAAAGGAGCTGGCATCTCACTCTCTTTGAATCTTCTTTATCATGCTAGGATTAACAGGAAAAAGAAAAAAATTTCAGAATTGCACCTTGCAATGTGGAGATATTACTGTTTGTGCATTTACAATATTCATTGATTTTTGCCATTGAAAAACGTCCAGAAATGTTTGAAGCTACTGACTGAATGAAAGGAGCTGGCATCTCACTCTCTTTGAATCTTCTTTATCATGCTAGGATTAACAGGAAAAAGCTAAAAATTTCAGAATTGCACCTTCCAATGTGGAGATATTACTGTTTGTGCATTTACAATATTCATTGATTTTTGCCATTGAAAAACATGTTTTTCATATACCAGAAATGTTTGAAGCTACTGACTGAATGAAAGGAGCTGGCATCTCACTCTCTTTGAATCTTCTTTATCATGCTAGGATTAGCAGGAAAAAGCAAAAAATTTCAGAATTGCACCTTGCAATGTGGAGATATTACGGTTTGTGCATTTACAATATTCATTGATTTTTGCCATTGAAAAACATGTTTTTCATATACCAGAAATGTTTGAAGCTACTGACTGAATGAAAGGAGCTGGCATCTCACTCTCTTTGAATCTTCTTTATCATGCTAGGATTAACAGGAAAAAGCAAAAAATTTCAGAATTGCACCTTGCAATGTGGAGATATTACTGTTTGTGCATTTACAATATTCATTGATTTTTGCCATTGAAAAACGTCCAGAAATGTTTGAAGCTACTGACTGAATGAAAGGAGCTGGCATCTCACTCTCTTTGAATCTTCTTTATCATGCTAGGATTAGCAGGAAAAAGCAAAAAATTTCAGAATTGCACCTTGCAATGTGGAGATATTACTGTTTGTGCATTTACAATATTCATTGATTTTTGCCATTGAAAAACATGTTTTTCATATACCAGAAATGTTTGAAGCTACTGACTGAATGAAAGGAGCTGGCATCTCACTCTCTTTGAATCTTCTTTATCATGCTAGGATTAGCAGGAAAAAGCAAAAAATTTCAGAATTGCACCTTGCAATGTGGAGATATTAC
This sequence comes from Phyllobates terribilis, assembly GCF_046119375.1. Classification (NCBI taxonomy): domain Eukaryota; kingdom Metazoa; phylum Chordata; class Amphibia; order Anura; family Dendrobatidae; genus Phyllobates; species Phyllobates terribilis. The sequence goes on from NW_027367586.1 coordinate 15,770, forward strand.
TGTTTGTGCATTTACAATATTCATTGATTTTTGCCATTGAAAAACATGTTTTTCATATACCAGAAATGTTTGAAGCTACTGACTGAATGAAAGGAGCTGGCATCTCACTCTCTTTGAATCTTCTTTATCATGCTAGGATTAACAGGAAAAAGCAAAAAATTTCAGAATTGCACCTTGCAATGTGGAGATATTACTGTTTGTGCATTTACAATATTCATTGATTTTTGCCATTGAAAAACGTCCAGAAATGTTTGAAGCTACTGACTGAATGAAAGGAGCTGGCATCTCACTCTCTTTGAATCTTCTTTATCATGCTAGGATTAACAGGAAAAAGCTAAAAATTTCAGAATTGCACCTTGCAATGTGGAGATATTACTGTTTGTGCATTTACAATATTCATTGATTTTTGCCATTGAAAAACATGTTTTTCATATACCAGAAATGTTTGAAGCTACTGACTGAATGAAAGGAGCTGGCATCTCACTCTCTTTGAATCTTCTTTATCATGCTAGGATTAGCAGGAAAAAGCAAAAAATTTCAGAATTGCACCTTGCAATGTGGAGATATTACTGTTTGTGCATTTACAATATTCATTGATTTTTGCCATTGAAAAACATGTGTTTTTCATATACCAGAAATGTTTGAAGCTACTGACTGAATGAAAGGAGCTGGCATCTCACTCTCTTTGAATCTTCTTTATCATGCTAGGATTAGCAGGAAAAAGCAAAAAATTTCAGAATTGCACCTTGCAATGTGGAGATATTACTGTTTGTGCATTTACAATATTCATTGATTTTTGCCATTGAAAAACATGTTTTTCATATACCAGAAATGTTTGAAGCTACTGACTGAATGAAAGGAGCTGGCATCTCACTCTCTTTGAATCTTCTTTATCATGCTAGGATTAACAGGAAAAAGCAAAAAATTTCAGAATTGCACCTTGCAATGTGGATATTACTGTTTGTGCATTTACAATATTCATTGATTTTTGCCATTGAAAAACGTCCAGAAATGTTTGAAGCTACTGACTGAATGAAAGGAGCTGGCATCTCACTCTCTTTGAATCTTCTTTATCATGCTAGGATTAACAGGAAAAAGCTAAAAATTTCAGAATTGCACCTTGCAATGTGGAGATATTACTGTTTGTGCATTTACAATATTCATTGATTTTTGCCATTGAAAAACATGTTTTTCATATACCAGAAATGTTTGAAGCTACTGACTGAATGAAAGGAGCTGGCATCTCACTCTCTTTGAATCTTCTTTATCATGCTAGGATTAGCAGGAAAAAGCAAAAAATTTCAGAATTGCACCTTGCAATGTGGAGATATTACTGTTTGTGCATTTACAATATTCATTGATTTTTGCCATTGAAAAACATGTGTTTTTCATATACCAGAAATGTTTGAAGCTACTGACTGAATGAAAGGAGCTGGCATCTCACTCTCTTTGAATCTTCTTTATCATGCTAGGATTAGCAGGAAAAAGCAAAAAATTTCAGAATTGCACCTTGCAATGTGGAGATATTAGTTTGTGCATTTACAATATTCATTGATTTTTGCCATTGAAAAACATGTTTTTCATATACCAGAAATGTTTGAAGCTACTGACTGAATGAAAGGAGCTGGCATCTCACTCTCTTTGAATCTTCTTTATCATGCTAGGATTAACAGGAAAAAGCAAAAAATTTCAGAATTGCACCTTGCAATGTGGAGATATTACTGTTTGTGCATTTACAATATTCATTGATTTTTGCCATTGAAAAACGTCCAGAAATGTTTGAAGCTACTGACTGAATGAAAGGAGCTGGCATCTCACTCTCTTTGAATCTTCTTTATCATGCTAGGATTAGCAGGAAAAAGCAAAAAATTTCAGAATTGCACCTTGCAATGTGGAGATATTACTGTTTGTGCATTTACAATATTCATTGATTTTTGCCATTGAAAAACATGTTTTTCATATACCAGAAATGTTTGAAGCTACTGACTGAATGAAAGGAGCTGGCATCTCACTCTCTTTGAATCTTCTTTATCATGCTAGGATTAGCAGGAAAAAGCAAAAAATTTCAGAATTGCACCTTGCAATGTGGAGATATTACTGTTTGTGCATTTACAATATTCATTGATTTTTGCCATTGAAAAACGTTTTTCATATACCAGAAATGTTTGAAGCTACTGACTGAATGAAAGGAGCTGGCATCTCACTCTCTTTGAATCTTCTTTATCATGCTACGATTAACAGGAAAAAGCAAAAAATTTCAGAATTGCACCTTGCAATGTGGAGATATTACTGTTTGTGCATTTACAATATTCATTGATTTTTGCCATTGAAAAACATCCAGAAATGTTTGAAGCTACTGACTGAATGAAAGGAGCTGGCATCTCACTCTCTTTGAATCTTTTTTATCATGCTAGGATTAGCAGGAAAAAGCAAAAAATTTCAGAATTGCACCTTGCAATGTGGAGATATTACTGTTTGTGCATTTACAATATTCATTGATTTTTGCCATTGAAAAACTTGTTTTTCATATACCAGAAATGTTTGAAGCCACTGACTGAATGAAAGGAGCTGGCATCTCACTCTCTTTGAATCTTCTTTATCATGCTAGGATTAGCAGGAAAAAGCAAAAAATTTCAGAATTGCACCTTGCAATGTGGAGATATTACTGTTTGTGCATTTACAATATTCATTGATTTTTGCCATTGAAAAACGTTTTTCATATACCAGAAATGTTTGAAGCTACTGACTGAATGAAAGGAGCTGGCATCTCACTCTCTTTGAATCTTCTTTATCATGCTAGGATTAACAGGAAAAAGCAAAAAATTTCAGAATTGCACCTTGCAATGTGGAGATATTACTGTTTGTGCATTTACAATATTCATTGATTTTTGCCATTGAAAAACGTCCAGAAATGTTTGAAGCTACTGACTGAATGAAAGGAGCTGGCATCTCACTCTCTTTGAATCTTCTTTATCATGCTAGGATTAACAGGAAAAAGCAAAAAATTTCAGAATTGCACCTTGCAATGTGGAGATATTACTGTTTGTGCATTTACAATATTCATTGATTTTTGCCATTGAAAAACGTCCAGAAATGTTTGAAGCTACTGACTGAATGAAAGGAGCTGGCATCTCACTCTCTTTGAATCTTCTTTATCATGCTAGGATTAGCAGGAAAAAGCAAAAAATTTCAGAATTGCACCTTGCAATGTGGAGATATTACTGTTTGTGCATTTACAATATTCATTGATTTTTGCCATTGAAAAACATGTGTTTTTCATATACCAGAAATGTTTGAAGCTACTGACTGAATGAAAGGAGCTGGCATCTCACTCTCTTTGAATCTTCTTTATCATGCTAGGATTAGCAGGAAAAAGCAAAAAATTTCAGAATTGCACCTTGCAATGTGGAGATATTACTGTTTGTGCATTTACAATATTCATTGATTTTTGCCATTGAAAAACATGTTTTTCATATACCAGAAATGTTTGAAGCTACTGACTGAATGAAAGGAGCTGGCATCTCACTCTCTTTGAATCTTCTTTATCATGCTAGGATTAACAGGAAAAAGCAAAAAATTTCAGAATTGCACCTTGCAATGTGGAGATATTACTGTTTGTGCATTTACAATATTCATTGATTTTTGCCATTGAAAAACGTCCAGAAATGTTTGAAGCTACTGACTGAATGAAAGGAGCTGGCATCTCACTCTCTTTGAATCTTCTTTATCATGCTAGGATTAACAGGAAAAAGCTAAAAATTTCAGAATTGCACCTTGCAATGTGGAGATATTACTGTTTGTGCATTTACAATATTCATTGATTTTTGCCATTGAAAAACATGTTTTTCATATACCAGAAATGTTTGAAGCTACTGACTGAATGAAAGGAGCTGGCATCTCACTCTCTTTGAATCTTCTTTATCATGCTAGGATTAGCAGGAAAAAGCAAAAAATTTCAGAATTGCACCTTGCAATGTGGAGATATTACTGTTTGTGCATTTACAATATTCATTGATTTTTGCCATTGAAAAACATGTGTTTTTCATATACCAGAAATGTTTGAAGCTACTGACTGAATGAAAGGAGCTGGCATCTCACTCTCTTTGAATCTTCTTTATCATGCTAGGATTAGCAGGAAAAAGCAAAAAATTTCAGAATTGCACCTTGCAATGTGGAGATATTACTGTTTGTGCATTTACAATATTCATTGATTTTTGCCATTGAAAAACATGTTTTTCATATACCAGAAATGTTTGAAGCTACTGACTGAATGAAAGGAGCTGGCATCTCACTCTCTTTGAATCTTCTTTATCATGCTAGGATTAACAGGAAAAAGCAAAAAATTTCAGAATTGCACCTTGCAATGTGGAGATATTACTGTTTGTGCATTTACAATATTCATTGATTTTTGCCATTGAAAAACGTCCAGAAATGTTTGAAGCTACTGACTGAATGAAAGGAGCTGGCATCTCACTCTCTTTGAATCTTCTTTATCATGCTAGGATTAGCAGGAAAAAGCAAAAAATTTCAGAATTGCACCTTGCAATGTGGAGATATTACTGTTTGTGCATTTACAATATTCATTGATTTTTGCCATTGAAAAACATGTTTTTCATATACCAGAAATGTTTGAAGCTACTGACTGAATGAAAGGAGCTGGCATCTCACTCTCTTTGAATCTTCTTTATCATGCTAGGATTAGCAGGAAAAAGCAAAAAATTTCAGAATTGCACCTTGCAATGTGGAGATATTACTGTTTGTGCATTTACAATATTCATTGATTTTTGCCATTGAAAAACGTTTTTCATATACCAGAAATGTTTGAAGCTACTGACTGAATGAAAGGAGCTGGCATCTCACTCTCTTTGAATCTTCTTTATCATGCTAGGATTAACAGGAAAAAGCAAAAAATTTCAGAATTGCACCTTGCAATGTGGAGATATTACTGTTTGTGCATTTACAATATTCATTGATTTTTGCCATTGAAAAACATCCAGAAATGTTTGAAGCTACTGACTGAATGAAAGGAGCTGGCATCTCACTCTCTTTGAATCTTTTTTATCATGCTAGGATTAGCAGGAAAAAGCAAAAAATTTCAGAATTGCACCTTGCAATGTGGAGATATTACTGTTTGTGCATTTACAATATTCATTGATTTTTGCCATTGAAAAACTTGTTTTTCATATACCAGAAATGTTTGAAGCTACTGACTGAATGAAAGGAGCTGGCATCTCACTCTCTTTGAATCTTCTTTATCATGCTAGGATTAGCAGGAAAAAGCAAAAAATTTCAGAATTGCACCTTGCAATGTGGAGATATTACTGTTTGTGCATTTACAATATTCATTGATTTTTGCCATTGAAAAACGTTTTTCATATACCAGAAATGTTTGAAGCTACTGACTGAATGAAAGGAGCTGGCATCTCACTCTCTTTGAATCTTCTTTATCATGCTAGGATTAACAGGAAAAAGCAAAAAATTTCAGAATTGCACCTTGCAATGTGGAGATATTACTGTTTGTGCATTTACAATATTCATTGATTTTTGCCATTGAAAAACGTCCAGAAATGTTTGAAGCTACTGACTGAATGAAAGGAGCTGGCATCTCACTCTCTTTGAATCTTCTTTATCATGCTAGGATTAACAGGAAAAAGCAAAAAATTTCAGAATTGCACCTTGCAATGTGGAGATATTACTGTTTGTGCATTTACAATATTCATTGATTTTTGCCATTGAAAAACGTCCAGAAATGTTTGAAGCTACTGACTGAATGAAAGGAGCTGGCATCTCACTCTCTTTGAATCTTCTTTATCATGCTAGGATTAGCAGGAAAAAGCAAAAAATTTCAGAATTGCACCTTGCAATGTGGAGATATTACTGTTTGTGCATTTACAATATTCATTGATTTTTGCCATTGAAAAACATGTTTTTCATATACCAGAAATGTTTGAAGCTACTGACTGAATGAAAGGAGCTGGCATCTCACTCTCTTTGAATCTTCTTTATCATGCTAGGATTAGCAGGAAAAAGCAAAAAATTTCAGAATTGCACCTTGCAATGTGGAGATATTACTGTTTGTGCATTTACAATATTCATTGATTTTTGCCATTGAAAAACATGTTTTTCATATACCAGAAATGTTTGAAGCTACTGACTGAATGAAAGGAGCTGGCATCTCACTCTCTTTGAATCTTCTTTATCATGCTAGGATTAACAGGAAAAAGCAAAAAATTTCAGAATTGCACCTTGCAATGTGGAGATATTACTGTTTGTGCATTTACAATATTCATTGATTTTTGCCATTGAAAAACGTCCAGAAATGTTTGAAGCTACTGACTGAATGAAAGGAGCTGGCATCTCACTCTCTTTGAATCTTCTTTATCATGCTAGGATTAGCAGGAAAAAGCAAAACATTTCAGAATTGCACCTTGCAATGTGGAGATATTACTGTTTGTGCATTTACAATATTCATTGATTTTTGCCATTGAAAAACATGTTTTTCATATACCAGAAATGTTTGAAGCTACTGACTGAATGAAAGGAGCTGGCATCTCACTCTCTTTGAATCTTCTTTATCATGCTAGGATTAACAGGAAAAAGCAAAAAATTTCAGAATTGCACCTTGCAATGTGGAGATATTACTGTTTGTGCATTTACAATATTCATTGATTTTTGCCATTGAAAAACGTCCAGAAATGTTTGAAGCTACTGACTGAATGAAAGGAGCTGGCATCTCACTCTCTTTGAATCTTCTTTATCATGCTAGGATTAGCAGGAAAAAGCAAAAAATTTCAGAATTGCACCTTGCAATGTGGAGATATTACTGTTTGTGCATTTACAATATTCATTGATTTTTGCCATTGAAAAACATGTTTTTCATATACCAGAAATGTTTGAAGCTACTGACTGAATGAAAGGAGCTGGCATCTCACTCTCTTTGAATCTTCTTTATCATGCTAGGATTAGCAGGAAAAAGCAAAAAATTTCAGAATTGCACCTTGCAATGTGGAGATATTACTGTTTGTGCATTTACAATATTCATTGATTTTTGCCATTGAAAAACATGTGTTTTTCATATACCAGAAATGTTTGAAGCTACTGACTGAATGAAAGGAGCTGGCATCTCACTCTCTTTGAATCTTCTTTATCATGCTAGGATTAGCAGGAAAAAGCAAAAAATTTCAGAATTGCACCTTGCAATGTGGAGATATTACTGTTTGTGCATTTACAATATTCATTGATTTTTGCCATTGAAAAACATGTTTTTCATATACCAGAAATGTTTGAAGCTACTGACTGAATGAAAGGAGCTGGCATCTCACTCTCTTTGAATCTTCTTTATCATGCTAGGATTAACAGGAAAAAGCAAAAAATTTCAGAATTGCACCTTGCAATGTGGAGATATTACTGTTTGTGCATTTACAATATTCATTGATTTTTGCCATTGAAAAACGTCCAGAAATGTTTGAAGCTACTGACTGAATGAAAGGAGCTGGCATCTCACTCTCTTTGAATCTTCTTTATCATGCTAGGATTAGCAGGAAAAAGCAAAAAATTTCAGAATTGCACCTTGCAATGTGGAGATATTACTGTTTGTGCATTTACAATATTCATTGATTTTTGCCATTGAAAAACATGTTTTTCATATACCAGAAATGTTTGAAGCTACTGACTGAATGAAAGGAGCTGGCATCTCACTCTCTTTGAATCTTCTTTATCATGCTAGGATTAGCAGGAAAAAGCAAAAAATTTCAGAATTGCACCTTGCAATGTGGAGATATTACTGTTTGTGCATTTACAATATTCATTGATTTTTGCCATTGAAAAACGTTTTTCATATACCAGAAATGTTTGAAGCTACTGACTGAATGAAAGGAGCTGGCATCTCACTCTCTTTGAATCTTCTTTATCATGCTAGGATTAACAGGAAAAAGCAAAAAATTTCAGAATTGCACCTTGCAATGTGGAGATATTACTGTTTGTGCATTTACAATATTCATTGATTTTTGCCATTGAAAAACGTCCAGAAATGTTTGAAGCTACTGACTGAATGAAAGGAGCTGGCATCTCACTCTCTTTGAATCTTCTTTATCATGTTAGGATTAGCAGGAAAAAGCAAAAAATTTCAGAATTGCACCTTGCAATGTGGAGATATTACTGTTTGTGCATTTACAATATTCATTGATTTTTGCCATTGAAAAACATGTTTTTCATATACCAGAAATGTTTGAAGCTACTGACTGAATGAAAGGAGCTGGCATCTCACTCTCTTTGAATCTTCTTTATCATGCTAGGATTAGCAGGAAAAAGCAAAAAATTTCAGAATTGCACCTTGCAATGTGGAGATATTACTGTTTGTGCATTTACAATATTCATTGATTTTTGCCATTGAAAAACGTTTTTCATATACCAGAAATGTTTGAAGCTACTGACTGAATGAAAGGAGCTGGCATCTCACTCTCTTTGAATCTTCTTTATCATGCTAGGATTAACAGGAAAAAGCAAAAAATTTCAGAATTGCACCTTGCAATGTGGAGATATTACTGTTTGTGCATTTACAATATTCATTGATTTTTGCCATTGAAAAACATCCAGAAATGTTTGAAGCTACTGACTGAATGAAAGGAGCTGGCATCTCACTCTCTTTGAATCTTTTTTATCATGCTAGGATTAGCAGGAAAAAGCAAAAAATTTCAGAATTGCACCTTGCAATGTGGAGATATTACTGTTTGTGCATTTACAATATTCATTGATTTTTGCCATTGAAAAACTTGTTTTTCATATACCAGAAATGTTTGAAGCTACTGACTGAATGAAAGGAGCTGGCATCTCACTCTCTTTGAATCTTCTTTATCATGCTAGGATTAGCAGGAAAAAGCAAAAAATTTCAGAATTGCACCTTGCAATGTGGAGATATTACTGTTTGTGCATTTACAATATTCATTGATTTTTGCCATTGAAAAACGTTTTTCATATACCAGAAATGTTTGAAGCTACTGACTGAATGAAAGGAGCTGGCATCTCACTCTCTTTGAATCTTCTTTATCATGCTAGGATTAACAGGAAAAAGCAAAAAATTTCAGAATTGCACCTTGCAATGTGGAGATATTACTGTTTGTGCATTTACAATATTCATTGATTTTTGCCATTGAAAAACGTCCAGAAATGTTTGAAGCTACTGACTGAATGAAAGGAGCTGGCATCTCACTCTCTTTGAATCTTCTTTATCATGCTAGGATTAACAGGAAAAAGCAAAAAATTTCAGAATTGCACCTTGCAATGTGGAGATATTACTGTTTGTGCATTTACAATATTCATTGATTTTTGCCATTGAAAAACGTCCAGAAATGTTTGAAGCTACTGACTGAATGAAAGGAGCTGGCATCTCACTCTCTTTGAATCTTCTTTATCATGCTAGGATTAGCAGGAAAAAGCAAAAAATTTCAGAATTGCACCTTGCAATGTGGAGATATTACTGTTTGTGCATTTACAATATTCATTGATTTTTGCCATTGAAAAACATGTTTTTCATATACCAGAAATGTTTGAAGCTACTGACTGAATGAAAGGAGCTGGCATCTCACTCTCTTTGAATCTTCTTTATCATGCTAGGATTAGCAGGAAAAAGCAAAAAATTTCAGAATTGCACCTTGCAATGTGGAGATATTACTGTTTGTGCATTTACAATATTCATTGATTTTTGCCATTGAAAAACATGTTTTTCATATACCAGAAATGTTTGAAGCTACTGACTGAATGAAAGGAGCTGGCATCTCACTCTCTTTGAATCTTCTTTATCATGCTAGGATTAACAGGAAAAAGCAAAAAATTTCAGAATTGCACCTTGCAATGTGGAGATATTACTGTTTGTGCATTTACAATATTCATTGATTTTTGCCATTGAAAAACGTCCAGAAATGTTTGAAGCTACTGACTGAATGAAAGGAGCTGGCATCTCACTCTCTTTGAATCTTCTTTATCATGCAAGGATTAACAGGAAAAAGCTAAAAATTTCAGAACTGCACCTTGCAATGTGGAGATATTACTGTTTGTGCATTTACAATATTCATTGATTTTTGCCATTGAAAAACATGTTTTTCATATACCAGAAATGTTTGAAGCTACTGACTGAATGAAAGGAGCTGGCATCTCACTCTCTTTGAATCTTCTTTATCATGCTAGGATTAGCAGGAAAAAGCAAAGAATTTCAGAATTGCACCTTGCAATGTGGAGATATTACTGTTTGTGCATTTACAATATTCATTGATTTTTGCCATTGAAAAACATGTTTTTCATATACCAGAAATGTTTGAAGCTACTGACTGAATGAAAGGAGCTGGCATCTCACTCTCTTTGAATCTTCTTTATCATGCTAGGATTAGCAGGAAAAAGCAAAAAATTTCAGAATTGCACCTTGCAATGTGGAGATATTACTGTTTGTGCATTTACAATATTCATTGATTTTTGCCATTGAAAAACATGTTTTTCATATACCAGAAATGTTTGAAGCTACTGACTGAATGAAAGGAGCTGGCATCTCACTCTCTTTGAATCTTCTTTATCATGCTAGGATTAACAGGAAAAAGCAAAAAATTTCAGAATTGCACCTTGCAATGTGGAGATATTACTGTTTGTGCATTTACAATATTCATTGATTTTTGCCATTGAAAAACGTCCAGAAATGTTTGAAGCTACTGACTGAATGAAAGGAGCTGGCATCTCACTCTCTTTGAATCTTCTTTATCATGCTAGGATTAGCAGGAAAAAGCAAAAAATTTCAGAATTGCACCTTGCAATGTGGAGATATTACTGTTTGTGCATTTACAATATTCATTGATTTTTGCCATTGAAAAACGTCCACAAATGTTTGAAGCTACTGACTGAATGAAAGGAGCTGGCATCTCACTCTCTTTGAATCTTCTTTATCATGCTAGGATTAACAGGAAAAAGCTAAAAATTTCAGAATTGCACCTTGCAATGTGGAGATATTACTGTTTGTGCATTTACAATATTCATTGATTTTTGCCATTGAAAAACATGTTTTTCATATACCAGAAATGTTTGAAGCTACTGACTGAATGAAAGGAGCTGGCATCTCACTCTCTTTGAATCTTCTTTATCATGCTAGGATTAGCAGGAAAAAGCAAAAAATTTCAGAATTGCACCTTGCAATGTGGAGATATTACTGTTTGTGCATTTACAATATTCATTGATTTTTGCCATTGAAAAACATGTGTTTTTCATATACCAGAAATGTTTGAAGCTACTGACTGAATGAAAGGAGCTGGCATCTCACTCTCTTTGAATCTTCTTTATCATGCTAGGATTAGCAGGAAAAAGCAAAAAATTTCAGAATTGCACCTTGCAATGTGGAGATATTACTGTTTGTGCATTTACAATATTCATTGATTTTTGCCATTGAAAAACATGTTTTTCATATACCAGAAATGTTTGAAGCTACTGACTGAATGAAAGGAGCTGGCATCTCACTCTCTTTGAATCTTCTTTATCATGCTAGGATTAACAGGAAAAAGCAAAAAATTTCAGAATTGCACCTTGCAATGTGGAGATATTACTGTTTGTGCATTTACAATATTCATTGATTTTTGCCATTGAAAAACGTCCAGAAATGTTTGAAGCTACTGACTGAATGAAAGGAGCTGGCATCTCACTCTCTTTGAATCTTCTTTATCATGCTAGGATTAGCAGGAAAAAGCAAAAAATTTCAGAATTGCACCTTGCAATGTGGAGATATTACTGTTTGTGCATTTACAATATTCATTGATTTTTGCCATTGAAAAACATGTTTTTCATATACCAGAAATGTTTGAAGCTACTGACTGAATGAAAGGAGCTGGCATCTCACTCTCTTTGAATCTTCTTTATCATGCTAGGATTAGCAGGAAAAAGCAAAAAATTTCAGAATTGCACCTTGCAATGTGGAGATATTACTGTTTGTGCATTTACAATATTCATTGATTTTTGCCATTGAAAAACGTTTTTCATATACCAGAAATGTTTGAAGCTACTGACTGAATGAAAGGAGCTGGCATCTCACTCTGAATCTTCTTTATCATGCTAGGATTAACAGGAAAAAGCAAAAAATTTCAGAATTGCACCTTGCAATGTGGAGATATTACTGTTTGTGCATTTACAATATTCATTGATTTTTGCCATTGAAAAACATCCAGAAATGTTTGAAGCTACTGACTGAATGAAAGGAGCTGGCATCTCACTCTCTTTGAATCTTTTTTATCATGCTAGGATTAGCAGGAAAAAGCAAAAAATTTCAGAATTGCACCTTGCAATGTGGAGATATTACTGTTTGTGCATTTACAATATTCATTGATTTTTGCCATTGAAAAACATGTTTTTCATATACCAGAAATGTTTGAAGCTACTTACTGAATGAAAGGAGCTGGCATCTCACTCTCTTTGAATCTTCTTTATCATGCTAGGATTAGCAGGAAAAAGCAAAAAATTTCAGAATTGCACCTTGCAATGTGGAGATATTACTGTTTGTGCATTTACAATATTCATTGATTTTTGCCATTGAAAAACGTTTTTCATATACCAGAAATGTTTGAAGCTACTGACTGAATGAAAGGAGCTGGCATCTCACTCTCTTTGAATCTTCTTTATCATGCTAGGATTAACAGGAAAAAGCAAAAAATTTCAGAATTGCACCTTGCAATGTGGAGATATTACTGTTTGTGCATTTACAATATTCATTGATTTTTGCCATTGAAAAACGTCCAGAAATGTTTGAAGCTACTGACTGAATGAAAGGAGCTGGCATCTCACTCTCTTTGAATCTTCTTTATCATGCTAGGATTAACAGGAAAAAGCAAAAAATTTCAGAATTGCACCTTGCAATGTGGAGATATTACTGTTTGTGCATTTACAATATTCATTGATTTTTGCCATTGAAAAACATGTTTTTCATATACCAGAAATGTTTGAAGCTACTGACTGAATGAAAGGAGCTGGCATCTCACTCTCTTTGAATCTTCTTTATCATGCTAGGATTAGCAGGAAAAAGCAAAAAATTTCAGAATTGCACCTTGCAATGTGGAGATATTACTGTTTGTGCATTTACAATATTCATTGATTTTTGCCATTGAAAAACATGTTTTTCATATACCAGAAATGTTTGAAGCTACTGACTGAATGAAAGGAGCTGGCATCTCACTCTCTTTGAATCTTCTTTATCATGCTAGGATTAACAGGAAAAAGCAAAAAATTTCAGAATTGCACCTTGCAATGTGGAGATATTACTGTTTGTGCATTTACAATATTCATTGATTTTTGCCATTGAAAAACGTCCAGAAATGTTTGAAGCTACTGACTGAATGAAAGGAGCTGGCATCTCACTCTCTTTGAATCTTCTTTATCATGCTAGGATTAGCAGGAAAAAGCAAAAAATTTCAGAATTGCACCTTGCAATGTGGAGATATTACTGTTTGTGCATTTACAATATTCATTGATTTTTGCCATTGAAAAACATGTTTTTCATATACCAGAAATGTTTGAAGCTACTGACTGAATGAAAGGAGCTGGCATCTCACTCTCTTTGAATCTTCTTTATCATGCTAGGATTAGCAGGAAAAAGCAAAAAATTTCAGAATTGCACCTTGCAATGTGGAGATATTACTGTTTGTGCATTTACAATATTCATTGATTTTTGCCATTGAAAAACGTTTTTCATATACCAGAAATATTTGAAGCTACTGACTGAATGAAAGGAGCTGGCATCTCACTCTCTTTGAATCTTCTTTATCATGCTAGGATTAACAGGAAAAAGCAAAAAATTTCAGAATTGCACCTTGCAATGTGGAGATATTACTGTTTGTGCATTTACAATATTCATTGATTTTTGCCATTGAAAAACATCCAGAAATGTTTGAAGCTACTGACTGAATGAAAGGAGCTGGCATCTCACTCTCTTTGAATCTTTTTTATCATGCTAGGATTAGCAGGAAAAAGCAAAAAATTTCAGAATTGCACCTTGCAATGTGGAGATATTACTGTTTGTGCATTTACAATATTCATTGATTTTTGCCATTGAAAAACATGTTTTTCATATACCAGAAATGTTTGAAGCTACTTACTGAATGAAAGGAGCTGGCATCTCACTCTCTTTGAATCTTCTTTATCATGCTAGGATTAGCAGGAAAAAGCAAAAAATTTCAGAATTGCACCTTGCAATGTGGAGATATTACTGTTTGTGCATTTACAATATTCATTGATTTTTGCCATTGAAAAACGTTTTTCATATACCAGAAATGTTTGAAGCTACTGACTGAATGAAAGGAGCTGGCATCTCACTCTCTTTGAATCTTCTTTATCATGCTAGGATTAACAGGAAAAAGCAAAAAATTTCAGAATTGCACCTTGCAATGTGGAGATATTACTGTTTGTGCATTTACAATATTCATTGATTTTTGCCATTGAAAAACGTCCAGAAATGTTTGAAGCTACTGACTGAATGAAAGGAGCTGGCATCTCACTCTCTTTGAATCTTCTTTATCATGCTAGGATTAACAGGAAAAAGCAAAAAATTTCAGAATTGCACCTTGCAATGTGGAGATATTACTGTTTGTGCATTTACAATATTCATTGATTTTTGCCATTGAAAAACGTCCAGAAATGTTTGAAGCTACTGACTGAATGAAAGGAGCTGGCATCTCACTCTCTTTGAATCTTCTTTATCATGCTAGGATTAGCAGGAAAAAGCAAAAAATTTCAGAATTGCACCTTGCAATGTGGAGATATTACTGTTTGTGCATTTACAATATTCATTGATTTTTGCCATTGAAAAACATGTTTTTCATATACCAGAAATGTTTGAAGCTACTGACTGAATGAAAGGAGCTGGCATCTCACTCTCTTTGAATCTTCTTTATCATGCTAGGATTAGCAGGAAAAAGCAAAAAATTTCAGAATTGCACCTTGCAATGTGGAGATATTACTGTTTGTGCATTTACAATATTCATTGATTTTTGCCATTGAAAAACATGTTTTTCATATACCAGAAATGTTTGAAGCTACTGACTGAATGAAAGGAGCTGGCATCTCACTCTCTTTGAATCTTCTTTATCATGCTAGGATTAACAGGAAAAAGCAAAAAATTTCAGAATTGCACCTTGCAATGTGGAGATATTACTGTTTGTGCATTTACAATATTCATTGATTTTTGCCATTGAAAAACGTCCAGAAATGTTTGAAGCTACTGACTGAATGAAAGGAGCTGGCATCTCACTCTCTTTGAATCTTCTTTATCATGCTAGGATTAACAGGAAAAAGCTAAAAATTTCAGAACTGCACCTTGCAATGTGGAGATATTACTGTTTGTGCATTTACAATATTCATTGATTTTTGCCATTGAAAAACATGTTTTTCATATACCAGAAATGTTTGAAGCTACTGACTGAATGAAAGGAGCTGGCATCTCACTCTCTTTGAATCTTCTTTATCATGCTAGGATTAGCAGGAAAAAGCAAAGAATTTCAGAATTGCACCTTGCAATGTGGAGATATTACTGTTTGTGCATTTACAATATTCATTGATTTTTGCCATTGAAAAACATGTTTTTCATATACCAGAAATGTTTGAAGCTACTGACTGAATGAAAGGAGCTGGCATCTCACTCTCTTTGAATCTTCTTTATCATGCTAGGATTAGCAGGAAAAAGCAAAAAATTTCAGAATTGCACCTTGCAATGTGGAGATATTACTGTTTGTGCATTTACAATATTCATTGATTTTTGCCATTGAAAAACATGTTTTTCATATACCAGAAATGTTTGAAGCTACTGACTGAATGAAAGGAGCTGGCATCTCACTCTCTTTGAATCTTCTTTATCATGCTAGGATTAACAGGAAAAAGCAAAAAATTTCAGAATTGCACCTTGCAATGTGGAGATATTACTGTTTGTGCATTTACAATATTCATTGATTTTTGCCATTGAAAAACGTCCAGAAATGTTTGAAGCTACTGACTGAATGAAAGGAGCTGGCATCTCACTCTCTTTGAATCTTCTTTATCATGCTAGGATTAGCAGGAAAAAGCAAAAAATTTCAGAATTGCACCTTGCAATGTGGAGATATTACTGTTTGTGCATTTACAATATTCATTGATTTTTGCCATTGAAAAACATGTTTTTCATATACCAGAAATGTTTGAAGCTACTGACTGAATGAAAGGAGCTGGCATCTCACTCTCTTTGAATCTTCTTTATCATGCTAGGATTAGCAGGAAAAAGCAAAAAATTTCAGAATTGCACCTTGCAATGTGGAGATATTACTGTTTGTGCATTTACAATATTCATTGATTTTTGCCATTGAAAAACATGTTTTTCATATACCAGAAATGTTTGAAGCTAGACTGAATGAAAGGAGCTGGCATCTCACTCTCTTTGAATCTTCTTTATCATGCTAGGATTAACAGGAAAAAGCAAAAAATTTCAGAATTGCACCTTGCAATGTGGAGATATTACTGTTTGTGCATTTACAATATTCATTGATTTTTGCCATTGAAAAACGTCCAGAAATGTTTGAAGCTACTGACTGAATGAAAGGAGCTGGCATCTCACTCTCTTTGAATCTTCTTTATCATGCTAGGATTAACAGGAAAAAGGTAAAAATTTCAGAATTGCACCTTGCAATGTGGAGATATTACTGTTTGTGCATTTACAATATTCATTGATTTTTGCCATTGAAAAACATGTTTTTCATATACCAGAAATGTTTGAAGCTACTGACTGAATGAAAGGAGCTGGCATCTCACTCTCTTTGAATCTTCTTTATCATGCTAGGATTAGCAGGAAAAAGCAAAGAATTTCAGAATTGCACCTTGCAATGTGGAGATATTACTGTTTGTGCATTTACAATATTCATTGATTTTTGCCATTGAAAAACATGTTTTTCATATACCAGAAATGTTTGAAGCTACTGACTGAATGAAAGGAGCTGGCATCTCACTCTCTTTGAATCTTCTTTATCATGCTAAGAGGAGCAGGAAAAAGCAAAAAATTTCAGAATTGCACCTTGCAATGCGGAGAAATTACTGTTTGTGCATTTACAATATTCATTGATTTTTGCCATTGAAAAACGTCCAGAAATGATTGAAGCTACTGACTGAATGAAAGGAGCTGTCATCTCACTCTCTTTGAATCTTCTTTATCATGCTAAGAGGAGCAGGAAAAAGCAAAAAATTTCAGAATTGCACCTTGCAATGCGGAGAAATTACTGTTTGTGCATTTACAATATTCATTGATTTTTGCCATTGAAAAATGTCCAGAAATGATTGAAGCTACTGACTGAATGAAAGGAGCTGGCATCTCACTCTCTTTGAATCTTCTTTATCATGCTAGGATTAGCAGGAAAAAGCAAAAAATTTCAGAATTGCACCTTGCAATGTGGAGATATTACTGTTTGTGCATTTACAATATTCATTGATTTTTGCCATTGAAAAACATGTTTTTCATATACCAGAAATGTTTGAAGCTACTGACTGAATGAAAGGAGCTGGCATCTCACTCTCTTTGAATCTTCTTTATCATGCTAGGATTAACAGGAAAAAGCAAAAAAATTCAGAATTTCACCTTGCAATGTGGAGATATTACTGTTTGTGCATTTACAATATTCATTGATTTTTGCCATTGAAAAACATGTTTTTCATATACCAGAAATGTTTGAAGCTACTGACTGAATGAAAGGAGCTGGCATCTCACTCTCTTTGAATCTTCTTTATCATGCTAGGATTAACAGGAAAAAGCAAAAAATTTCAGAATTGCACCTTGCAATGTGGAGATATTACTGTTTGTGCATTTACAATATTCATTGATTTTTGCCATTGAAAAACGTCCAGAAATGTTTGAAGCTACTGACTGAATGAAAGGAGCTGGCATCTCACTCTCTTTGAATCTTCTTTATCATGCTAGGATTAGCAGGAAAAAGCAAAAAATTTCAGAATTGCACCTTGCAATGTGGAGATATTACTGTTTGTGCATTTACAATATTCATTGATTTTTGCCATTGAAAAACATGTTTTTCATATACCAGAAATGTTTGAAGCTACTGACTGAATGAAAGGAGCTGGCATCTCACTCTCTTTGAATCTTCTTTATCATGCTAGGATTAGCAGGAAAAAGCAAAAAATTTCAGAATTGCACCTTGCAATGTGGAGATATTACTGTTTGTGCATTTACAATATTCATTGATTTTTGCCATTGAAAAACATGTTTTTCATATACCAGAAATGTTTGAAGCTACTGACTGAATGAAAGGAGCTGGCATCTCACTCTCTTTGAATCTTCTTTATCATGCTAGGATTAACAGGAAAAAGCAAAAAATTTCAGAATTGCACCTTGCAATGTGGAGATATTACTGTTTGTGCATTTACAATATTCATTGATTTTTGCCATTGAAAAACGTCCAGAAATGTTTGAAGCTACTGACTGAATGAAAGGAGCTGGCATCTCACTCTCTTTGAATCTTCTTTATCATGCTAGGATTAGCAGGAAAAAGCAAAAAATTTCAGAATTGCACCTTGCAATGTGGAGATATTACTGTTTGTGCATTTACAATATTCATTGATTTTTGCCATTGAAAAACATGTTTTTCATATACCAGAAATGTTTGAAGCTACTGACTGAATGAAAGGAGCTGGCATCTCACTCTCTTTGAATCTTCTTTATCATGCTAGGATTAGCAGGAAAAAGCAAAAAATTTCAGAATTGCACCTTGCAATGTGGAGATATTACTGTTTGTGCATTTACAATATTCATTGATTTTTGCCATTGAAAAACATGTGTTTTTCATATACCAGAAATGTTTGAAGCTACTGACTGAATGAAAGGAGCTGGCATCTCACTCTCTTTGAATCTTCTTTATCATGCTAGGATTAGCAGGAAAAAGCAAAAAATTTCAGAATTGCACCTTGCAATGTGGAGATATTACTGTTTGTGCATTTACAATATTCATTGATTTTTGCCATTGAAAAACATGTTTTTCATATACCAGAAATGTTTGAAGCTACTGACTGAATGAAAGGAGCTGGCATCTCACTCTCTTTGAATCTTCTTTATCATGCTAGGATTAACAGGAAAAAGCAAAAAATTTCAGAATTGCACCTTGCAATGTGGAGATATTACTGTTTGTGCATTTACAATATTCATTGATTTTTGCCATTGAAAAACGTCCAGAAATGTTTGAAGCTACTGACTGAATGAAAGGAGCTGGCATCTCACTCTCTTTGAATCTTCTTTATCATGCTAGGATTAGCAGGAAAAAGCAAAAAATTTCAGAATTGCACCTTGCAATGTGGAGATATTACTGTTTGTGCATTTACAATATTCATTGATTTTTGCCATTGAAAAACATGTTTTTCATATACCAGAAATGTTTGAAGCTACTGACTGAATGAAAGGAGCTGGCATCTCACTCTCTTTGAATCTTCTTTATCATGCTAGGATTAGCAGGAAAAAGCAAAAAATTTCAGAATTGCACCTTGCAATGTGGAGATATTACTGTTTGTGCATTTACAATATTCATTGATTTTTGCCATTGAAAAACGTTTTTCATATACCAGAAATGTTTGAAGCTACTGACTGAATGAAAGGAGCTGGCATCTCACTCTCTTTGAATCTTCTTTATCATGCTAGGATTAACAGGAAAAAGCAAAAAATTTCAGAATTGCACCTTGCAATGTGGAGATATTACTGTTTGTGCATTTACAATATTCATTGATTTTTGCCATTGAAAAACGTCCAGAAATGTTTGAAGCTACTGACTGAATGAAAGGAGCTGGCATCTCACTCTCTTTGAATCTTCTTTATCATGCTAGGATTAGCAGGAAAAAGCAAAAAATTTCAGAATTGCACCTTGCAATGTGGAGATATTACTGTTTGTGCATTTACAATATTCATTGATTTTTGCCATTGAAAAACATGTTTTTCATATACCAGAAATGTTTGAAGCTACTGACTGAATGAAAGGAGCTGGCATCTCACTCTCTTTGAATCTTCTTTATCATGCTAGGATTAGCAGGAAAAAGCAAAAAATTTCAGAATTGCACCTTGCAATGTGGAGATATTACTGTTTGTGCATTTACAATATTCATTGATTTTTGCCATTGAAAAACGTTTTTCATATACCAGAAATGTTTGAAGCTACTGACTGAATGAAAGGAGCTGGCATCTCACTCTCTTTGAATCTTCTTTATCATGCTAGGATTAACAGGAAAAAGCAAAAAATTTCAGAATTGCACCTTGCAATGTGGAGATATTACTGTTTGTGCATTTACAATATTCATTGATTTTTGCCATTGAAAAACATCCAGAAATGTTTGAAGCTACTGACTGAATGAAAGGAGCTGGCATCTCACTCTCTTTGAATCTTTTTTATCATGCTAGGATTAGCAGGAAAAAGCAAAAAATTTCAGAATTGCACCTTGCAATGTGGAGATATTACTGTTTGTGCATTTACAATATTCATTGATTTTTGCCATTGAAAAACTTGTTTTTCATATACCAGAAATGTTTGAAGCTACTGACTGAATGAAAGGAGCTGGCATCTCACTCTCTTTGAATCTTCTTTATCATGCTAGGATTAGCAGGAAAAAGCAAAAAATTTCAGAATTGCACCTTGCAATGTGGAGATATTACTGTTTGTGCATTTACAATATTCATTGATTTTTGCCATTGAAAAACGTTTTTCATATACCAGAAATGTTTGAAGCTACTGACTGAATGAAAGGAGCTGGCATCTCACTCTCTTTGAATCTTCTTTATCATGCTAGGATTAACAGGAAAAAGCTAAAAATTTCAGAATTGCACCTTGCAATGTGCAGATATTACTGTTTGTGCATTTACAATATTCATTGATTTTTGCCATTGAAAAACGTCCAGAAATGTTTGAAGCTACTGACTGAATGAAAGGAGCTGGCATCTCACTCTCTTTGAATCTTCTTTATCATGCTAGGATTAACAGGAAAAAGCAAAAAATTTCAGAATTGCACCTTGCAATGTGGAGATATTACTGTTTGTGCATTTACAATATTCATTGATTTTTGCCATTGAAAAACGTCCAGAAATGTTTGAAGCTACTGACTGAATGAAAGGAGCTGGCATCTCACTCTCTTTGAATCTTCTTTATCATGCTAGGATTAGCAGGAAAAAGCAAAAAATTTCAGAATTGCACCTTGCAATGTGGAGATATTACTGTTTGTGCATTTACAATATTCATTGATTTTTGCCATTGAAAAACATGTTTTTCATATACCAGAAATGTTTGAAGCTACTGACTGAATGAAAGGAGCTGGCATCTCACTCTCTTTGAATCTTCTTTATCATGCTAGGATTAGCAGGAAAAAGCAAAAAATTTCAGAATTGCACCTTGCAATGTGGAGATATTACTGTTTGTGCATTTACAATATTCATTGATTTTTGCCATTGAAAAACATGTTTTTCATATACCAGAAATGTTTGAAGCTACTGACTGAATGAAAGGAGCTGGCATCTCACTCTCTTTGAATCTTCTTTATCATGCTAGGATTAACAGGAAAAAGCAAAAAATTTCAGAATTGCACCTTGCAATGTGGAGATATTACTGTTTGTGCATTTACAATATTCATTGATTTTTGCCATTGAAAAACGTCCAGAAATGTTTGAAGCTACTGACTGAATGAAAGGCGCTGGCATCTCACTCTCTTTGAATCTTCTTTATCATGCTAGGATTAACAGGAAAAAGCTAAAAATTTCAGAACTGCACCTTGCAATGTGGAGATATTACTGTTTGTGCATTTACAATATTCATTGATTTTTGCCATTGAAAAACATGTTTTTCATATACCAGAAATGTTTGAAGCTACTGACTGAATGAAAGGAGCTGGCATCTCACTCTCTTTGAATCTTCTTTATCATGCTAGGATTAGCAGGAAAAAGCAAAGAATTTCAGAATTGCACCTTGCAATGTGGAGATATTACTGTTTGTGCATTTACAATATTCATTGATTTTTGCCATTGAAAAACATGTTTTTCATATACCAGAAATGTTTGAAGCTACTGACTGAATGAAAGGAGCTGGCATCTCACTCTCTTTGAATCTTCTTTATCATGCTAGGATTAGCAGGAAAAAGCAAAAAATTTCAGAATTGCACCTTGCAATGTGGAGATATTACTGTTTGTGCATTTACAATATTCATTGATTTTTGCCATTGAAAAACATGTTTTTCATATACCAGAAATGTTTGAAGCTACTGACTGAATGAAAGGAGCTGGCATCTCACTCTCTTTGAATCTTCTTTATCATGCTAGGATTAACAGGAAAAAGCAAAAAATTTCAGAATTGCACCTTGCAATGTGGAGATATTACTGTTTGTGCATTTACAATATTCATTGATTTTTGCCATTGAAAAACGTCCAGAAATGTTTGAAGCTACTGACTGAATGAAAGGAGCTGGCATCTCACTCTCTTTGAATCTTCTTTATCATGCTAGGATTAGCAGGAAAAAGCAAAAAATTTCAGAATTGCACCTTGCAATGTGGAGATATTACTGTTTGTGCATTTACAATATTCATTGATTTTTGCCATTGAAAAACGTCCACAAATGTTTGAAGCTACTGACTGAATGAAAGGAGCTGGCATCTCACTCTCTTTGAATCTTCTTTATCATGCTAGGATTAACAGGAAAAAGCTAAAAATTTCAGAATTGCACCTTGCAATGTGGAGATATTACTGTTTGTGCATTTACAATATTCATTGATTTTTGCCATTGAAAAACATGTTTTTCATATACCAGAAATGTTTGAAGCTACTGACTGAATGAAAGGAGCTGGCATCTCACTCTCTTTGAATCTTCTTTATCATGCTAGGATTAGCAGGAAAAAGCAAAAAATTTCAGAATTGCACCTTGCAATGTGGAGATATTACTGTTTGTGCATTTACAATATTCATTGATTTTTGCCATTGAAAAACATGTGTTTTTCATATACCAGAAATGTTTGAAGCTACTGACTGAATGAAAGGAGCTGGCATCTCACTCTCTTTGAATCTTCTTTATCATGCTAGGATTAGCAGGAAAAAGCAAAAAATTTCAGAATTGCACCTTGCAATGTGGAGATATTACTGTTTGTGCATTTACAATATTCATTGATTTTTGCCATTGAAAAACATGTTTTTCATATACCAGAAATGTTTGAAGCTACTGACTGAATGAAAGGAGCTGGCATCTCACTCTCTTTGAATCTTCTTTATCATGCTAGGATTAACAGGAAAAAGCAAAAAATTTCAGAATTGCACCTTGCAATGTGGAGATATTACTGTTTGTGCATTTACAATATTCATTGATTTTTGCCATTGAAAAACGTCCAGAAATGTTTGAAGCTACTGACTGAATAAAAGGAGCTGGCATCTCACTCTCTTTGAATCTTCTTTATCATGCTAGGATTAGCAGGAAAAAGCAAAAAATTTCAGAATTGCACCTTGCAATGTGGAGATATTACTGTTTGTGCATTTACAATATTCATTGATTTTTGCCATTGAAAAACATGTTTTTCATATACCAGAAATGTTTGAAGCTACTGACTGAATGAAAGGAGCTGGCATCTCACTCTCTTTGAATCTTCTTTATCATGCTAGGATTAGCAGGAAAAAGCAAAAAATTTCAGAATTGCACCTTGCAATGTGGAGATATTACTGTTTGTGCATTTACAATATTCATTGATTTTTGCCATTGAAAAACGTTTTTCATATACCAGAAATGTTTGAAGCTACTGACTGAATGAAAGGAGCTGGCATCTCACTCTGAATCTTCTTTATCATGCTAGGATTAACAGGAAAAAGCAAAAAATTTCAGAATTGCACCTTGCAATGTGGAGATATTACTGTTTGTGCATTTACAATATTCATTGATTTTTGCCATTGAAAAACATCCAGAAATGTTTGAAGCTACTGACTGAATGAAAGGAGCTGGCATCTCACTCTCTTTGAATCTTTTTTATCATGCTAGGATTAGCAGGAAAAAGCAAAAAATTTCAGAATTGCACCTTGCAATGTGGAGATATTACTGTTTGTGCATTTACAATATTCATTGATTTTTGCCATTGAAAAACATGTTTTTCATATACCAGAAATGTTTGAAGCTACTTACTGAATGAAAGGAGCTGGCATCTCACTCTCTTTGAATCTTCTTTATCATGCTAGGATTAGCAGGAAAAAGCAAAAAATTTCAGAATTGCACCTTGCAATG
This sequence comes from Phyllobates terribilis, assembly GCF_046119375.1. Classification (NCBI taxonomy): domain Eukaryota; kingdom Metazoa; phylum Chordata; class Amphibia; order Anura; family Dendrobatidae; genus Phyllobates; species Phyllobates terribilis. The sequence goes on from NW_027367586.1 coordinate 40,022, forward strand.
TGGAGATATTACTGTTTGTGCATTTACAATATTCATTGATTTTTGCCATTGAAAAACGTTTTTCATATACCAGAAATGTTTGAAGCTACTGACTGAATGAAAGGAGCTGGCATCTCACTCTCTTTGAATCTTCTTTATCATGCTAGGATTAACAGGAAAAAGCAAAAAATTTCAGAATTGCACCTTGCAATGTGGAGATATTACTGTTTGTGCATTTACAATATTCATTGATTTTTGCCATTGAAAAACGTCCAGAAATGTTTGAAGCTACTGACTGAATGAAAGGAGCTGGCATCTCACTCTCTTTGAATCTTCTTTATCATGCTAGGATTAACAGGAAAAAGCAAAAAATTTCAGAATTGCACCTTGCAATGTGGAGATATTACTGTTTGTGCATTTACAATATTCATTGATTTTTGCCATTGAAAAACATGTTTTTCATATACCAGAAATGTTTGAAGCTACTGACTGAATGAAAGGAGCTGGCATCTCACTCTCTTTGAATCTTCTTTATCATGCTAGGATTAGCAGGAAAAAGCAAAAAATTTCAGAATTGCACCTTGCAATGTGGAGATATTACTGTTTGTGCATTTACAATATTCATTGATTTTTGCCATTGAAAAACATGTTTTTCATATACCAGAAATGTTTGAAGCTACTGACTGAATGAAAGGAGCTGGCATCTCACTCTCTTTGAATCTTCTTTATCATGCTAGGATTAACAGGAAAAAGCAAAAAATTTCAGAATTGCACCTTGCAATGTGGAGATATTACTGTTTGTGCATTTACAATATTCATTGATTTTTGCCATTGAAAAACGTCCAGAAATGTTTGAAGCTACTGACTGAATGAAAAGAGCTGGCATCTCACTCTCTTTGAATCTTCTTTATCATGCTAGGATTAGCAGGAAAAAGCAAAAAATTTCAGAATTGCACCTTGCAATGTGGAGATATTACTGTTTGTGCATTTACAATATTCATTGATTTTTGCCATTGAAAAACATGTTTTTCATATACCAGAAATGTTTGAAGCTACTGACTGAATGAAAGGAGCTGGCATCTCACTCTCTTTGAATCTTCTTTATCATGCTAGGATTAGCAGGAAAAAGCAAAAAATTTCAGAATTGCACCTTGCAATGTGGAGATATTACTGTTTGTGCATTTACAATATTCATTGATTTTTGCCATTGAAAAACGTTTTTCATATACCAGAAATATTTGAAGCTACTGACTGAATGAAAGGAGCTGGCATCTCACTCTCTTTGAATCTTCTTTATCATGCTAGGATTAACAGGAAAAAGCAAAAAATTTCAGAATTGCACCTTGCAATGTGGAGATATTACGGTTTGTGCATTTACAATATTCATTGATTTTTGCCATTGAAAAACATCCAGAAATGTTTGAAGCTACTGACTGAATGAAAGGAGCTGGCATCTCACTCTCTTTGAATCTTTTTTATCATGCTAGGATTAGCAGGAAAAAGCAAAAAATTTCAGAATTGCACCTTGCAATGTGGAGATATTACTGTTTGTGCATTTACAATATTCATTGATTTTTGCCATTGAAAAACATGTTTTTCATATACCAGAAATGTTTGAAGCTACTTACTGAATGAAAGGAGCTGGCATCTCACTCTCTTTGAATCTTCTTTATCATGCTAGGATTAGCAGGAAAAAGCAAAAAATTTCAGAATTGCACCTTGCAATGTGGAGATATTACTGTTTGTGCATTTACAATATTCATTGATTTTTGCCATTGAAAAACGTTTTTCATATACCAGAAATGTTTGAAGCTACTGACTGAATGAAAGGAGCTGGCATCTCACTCTCTTTGAATCTTCTTTATCATGCTAGGATTAACAGGAAAAAGCAAAAAATTTCAGAATTGCACCTTGCAATGTGGAGATATTACTGTTTGTGCATTTACAATATTCATTGATTTTTGCCATTGAAAAACGTCCAGAAATGTTTGAAGCTACTGACTGAATGAAAGGAGCTGGCATCTCACTCTCTTTGAATCTTCTTTATCATGCTAGGATTAACAGGAAAAAGCAAAAAATTTCAGAATTGCACCTTGCAATGTGGAGATATTACTGTTTGTGCATTTACAATATTCATTGATTTTTGCCATTGAAAAACGTCCAGAAATGTTTGAAGCTACTGACTGAATGAAAGGAGCTGGCATCTCACTCTCTTTGAATCTTCTTTATCATGCTAGGATTAGCAGGAAAAAGCAAAAAATTTCAGAATTGCACCTTGCAATGTGGAGATATTACTGTTTGTGCATTTACAATATTCATTGATTTTTGCCATTGAAAAACATGTTTTTCATATACCAGAAATGTTTGAAGCTACTGACTGAATGAAAGGAGCTGGCATCTCACTCTCTTTGAATCTTCTTTATCATGCTAGGATTAGCAGGAAAAAGCAAAAAATTTCAGAATTGCACCTTGCAATGTGGAGATATTACTGTTTGTGCATTTACAATATTCATTGATTTTTGCCATTGAAAAACATGTTTTTCATATACCAGAAATGTTTGAAGCTACTGACTGAATGAAAGGAGCTGGCATCTCACTCTCTTTGAATCTTCTTTATCATGCTAGGATTAACAGGAAAAAGCAAAAAATTTCAGAATTGCACCTTGCAATGTGGAGATATTACTGTTTGTGCATTTACAATATTCATTGATTTTTGCCATTGAAAAACGTCCAGAAATGTTTGAAGCTACTGACTGAATGAAAGGAGCTGGCATCTCACTCTCTTTGAATCTTCTTTATCATGCTAGGATTAACAGGAAAAAGCTAAAAATTTCAGAACTGCACCTTGCAATGTGGAGATATTACTGTTTGTGCATTTACAATATTCATTGATTTTTGCCATTGAAAAACATGTTTTTCATATACCAGAAATGTTTGAAGCTACTGACTGAATGAAAGGAGCTGGCATCTCACTCTCTTTGAATCTTCTTTATCATGCTAGGATTAGCAGGAAAAAGCAAAGAATTTCAGAATTGCACCTTGCAATGTGGAGATATTACTGTTTGTGCATTTACAATATTCATTGATTTTTGCCATTGAAAAACATGTTTTTCATATACCAGAAATGTTTGAAGCTACTGACTGAATGAAAGGAGCTGGCATCTCACTCTCTTTGAATCTTCTTTATCATGCTAGGATTAGCAGGAAAAAGCAAAAAATTTCAGAATTGCACCTTGCAATGTGGAGATATTACTGTTTGTGCATTTACAATATTCATTGATTTTTGCCATTGAAAAACATGTTTTTCATATACCAGAAATGTTTGAAGCTACTGACTGAATGAAAGGAGCTGGCATCTCACTCTCTTTGAATCTTCTTTATCATGCTAGGATTAACAGGAAAAAGCAAAAAATTTCAGAATTGCACCTTGCAATGTGGAGATATTACTGTTTGTGCATTTACAATATTCATTGATTTTTGCCATTGAAAAACGTCCAGAAATGTTTGAAGCTACTGACTGAATGAAAGGAGCTGGCATCTCACTCTCTTTGAATCTTCTTTATCATGCTAGGATTAGCAGGAAAAAGCAAAAAATTTCAGAATTGCACCTTGCAATGTGGAGATATTACTGTTTGTGCATTTACAATATTCATTGATTTTTGCCATTGAAAAACATGTTTTTCATATACCAGAAATGTTTGAAGCTACTGACTGAATGAAAGGAGCTGGCATCTCACTCTCTTTGAATCTTCTTTATCATGCTAGGATTAGCAGGAAAAAGCAAAAAATTTCAGAATTGCACCTTGCAATGTGGAGATATTACTGTTTGTGCATTTACAATATTCATTGATTTTTGCCATTGAAAAACATGTTTTTCATATACCAGAAATGTTTGAAGCTACTGACTGAATGAAAGGAGCTGGCATCTCACTCTCTTTGAATCTTCTTTATCATGCTAGGATTAACAGGAAAAAGCAAAAAATTTCAGAATTGCACCTTGCAATGTGGAGATATTACTGTTTGTGCATTTACAATATTCATTGATTTTTGCCATTGAAAAACGTCCAGAAATGTTTGAAGCTACTGACTGAATGAAAGGAGCTGGCATCTCACTCTCTTTGAATCTTCTTTATCATGCTAGGATTAACAGGAAAAAGCTAAAAATTTCAGAATTGCACCTTCCAATGTGGAGATATTACTGTTTGTGCATTTACAATATTCATTGATTTTTGCCATTGAAAAACATGTTTTTCATATACCAGAAATGTTTGAAGCTACTGACTGAATGAAAGGAGCTGGCATCTCACTCTCTTTGAATCTTCTTTATCATGCTAGGATTAGCAGGAAAAAGCAAAAAATTTCAGAATTGCACCTTGCAATGTGGAGATATTACTGTTTGTGCATTTACAATATTCATTGATTTTTGCCATTGAAAAACATGTTTTTCATATACCAGAAATGTTTGAAGCTACTGACTGAATGAAAGGAGCTGGCATCTCACTCTCTTTGAATCTTCTTTATCATGCTAGGATTAACAGGAAAAAGCAAAAAATTTCAGAATTGCACCTTGCAATGTGGAGATATTACTGTTTGTGCATTTACAATATTCATTGATTTTTGCCATTGAAAAACGTCCAGAAATGTTTGAAGCTACTGACTGAATGAAAGGAGCTGGCATCTCACTCTCTTTGAATCTTCTTTATCATGCTAGGATTAGCAGGAAAAAGCAAAAAATTTCAGAATTGCACCTTGCAATGTGGAGATATTACTGTTTGTGCATTTACAATATTCATTGATTTTTGCCATTGAAAAACATGTTTTTCATATACCAGAAATGTTTGAAGCTACTGACTGAATGAAAGGAGCTGGCATCTCACTCTCTTTGAATCTTCTTTATCATGCTAGGATTAGCAGGAAAAAGCAAAGAATTTCAGAATTGCACCTTGCAATGTGGAGATATTACTGTTTGTGCATTTACAATATTCATTGATTTTTGCCATTGAAAAACATGTTTTTCATATACCAGAAATGTTTGAAGCTACTGACTGAATGAAAGGAGCTGGCATCTCACTCTCTTTGAATCTTCTTTATCATGCTAAGAGGAGCAGGAAAAAGCAAAAAATTTCAGAATTGCACCTTGCAATGCGGAGAAATTACTGTTTGTGCATTTACAATATTCATTGATTTTTGCCATTGAAAAACGTCCAGAAATGATTGAAGCTACTGACTGAATGAAAGGAGCTGTCATCTCACTCTCTTTGAATCTTCTTTATCATGCTAAGAGGAGCAGGAAAAAGCAAAAAATTTCAGAATTGCACCTTGCAATGCGGAGAAATTACTGTTTGTGCATTTACAATATTCATTGATTTTTGCCATTGAAAAATGTCCAGAAATGATTGAAGCTACTGACTGAATGAAAGGAGCTGGCATCTCACTCTCTTTGAATCTTCTTTATCATGCTAGGATTAGCAGGAAAAAGCAAAAAATTTCAGAATTGCACCTTGCAATGTGGAGATATTACTGTTTGTGCATTTACAATATTCATTGATTTTTGCCATTGAAAAACATGTTTTTCATATACCAGAAATGTTTGAAGCTACTGACTGAATGAAAGGAGCTGGCATCTCACTCTCTTTGAATCTTCTTTATCATGCTAGGATTAACAGGAAAAAGCAAAAAATTTCAGAATTTCACCTTGCAATGTGGAGATATTACTGTTTGTGCATTTACAATATTCATTGATTTTTGCCATTGAAAAACATGTTTTTCATATACCAGAAATGTTTGAAGCTACTGACTGAATGAAAGGAGCTGGCATCTCACTCTCTTTGAATCTTCTTTATCATGCTAGGATTAACAGGAAAAAGCAAAAAATTTCAGAATTGCACCTTGCAATGTGGAGATATTACTGTTTGTGCATTTACAATATTCATTGATTTTTGCCATTGAAAAACGTCCAGAAATGTTTGAAGCTACTGACTGAATGAAAGGAGCTGGCATCTCACTCTCTTTGAATCTTCTTTATCATGCTAGGATTAGCAGGAAAAAGCAAAAAATTTCAGAATTGCACCTTGCAATGTGGAGATATTACTGTTTGTGCATTTACAATATTCATTGATTTTTGCCATTGAAAAACATGTTTTTCATATACCAGAAATGTTTGAAGCTACTGACTGAATGAAAGGAGCTGGCATCTCACTCTCTTTGAATCTTCTTTATCATGCTAGGATTAGCAGGAAAAAGCAAAAAATTTCAGAATTGCACCTTGCAATGTGGAGATATTACTGTTTGTGCATTTACAATATTCATTGATTTTTGCCATTGAAAAACATGTTTTTCATATACCAGAAATGTTTGAAGCTACTGACTGAATGAAAGGAGCTGGCATCTCACTCTCTTTGAATCTTCTTTATCATGCTAGGATTAACAGGAAAAAGCAAAAAATTTCAGAATTGCACCTTGCAATGTGGAGATATTACTGTTTGTGCATTTACAATATTCATTGATTTTTGCCATTGAAAAACGTCCAGAAATGTTTGAAGCTACTGACTGAATGAAAGGAGCTGGCATCTCACTCTCTTTGAATCTTCTTTATCATGCTAGGATTAGCAGGAAAAAGCAAAAAATTTCAGAATTGCACCTTGCAATGTGGAGATATTACTGTTTGTGCATTTACAATATTCATTGATTTTTGCCATTGAAAAACATGTTTTTCATATACCAGAAATGTTTGAAGCTACTGACTGAATGAAAGGAGCTGGCATCTCACTCTCTTTGAATCTTCTTTATCATGCTAGGATTAGCAGGAAAAAGCAAAAAATTTCAGAATTGCACCTTGCAATGTGGAGATATTACTGTTTGTGCATTTACAATATTCATTGATTTTTGCCATTGAAAAACGTTTTTCATATACCAGAAATGTTTGAAGCTACTGACTGAATGAAAGGAGCTGGCATCTCACTCTCTTTGAATCTTCTTTATCATGCTAGGATTAACAGGAAAAAGCAAAAAATTTCAGAATTGCACCTTGCAATGTGGAGATATTACTGTTTGTGCATTTACAATATTCATTGATTTTTGCCATTGAAAAACGTCCAGAAATGTTTGAAGCTACTGACTGAATGAAAGGAGCTGGCATCTCACTCTCTTTGAATCTTCTTTATCATGCTAGGATTAGCAGGAAAAAGCAAAAAATTTCAGAATTGCACCTTGCAATGTGGAGATATTACTGTTTGTGCATTTACAATATTCATTGATTTTTGCCATTGAAAAACATGTTTTTCATATACCAGAAATGTTTGAAGCTACTGACTGAATGAAAGGAGCTGGCATCTCACTCTCTTTGAATCTTCTTTATCATGCTAGGATTAGCAGGAAAAAGCAAAAAATTTCAGAATTGCACCTTGCAATGTGGAGATATTACTGTTTGTGCATTTACAATATTCATTGATTTTTGCCATTGAAAAACGTTTTTCATATACCAGAAATGTTTGAAGCTACTGACTGAATGAAAGGAGCTGGCATCTCACTCTCTTTGAATCTTCTTTATCATGCTAGGATTAACAGGAAAAAGCAAAAAATTTCAGAATTGCACCTTGCAATGTGGAGATATTACTGTTTGTGCATTTACAATATTCATTGATTTTTGCCATTGAAAAACATCCAGAAATGTTTGAAGCTACTGACTGAATGAAAGGAGCTGGCATCTCACTCTCTTTGAATCTTTTTTATCATGCTAGGATTAGCAGGAAAAAGCAAAAAATTTCAGAATTGCACCTTGCAATGTGGAGATATTACTGTTTGTGCATTTACAATATTCATTGATTTTTGCCATTGAAAAACTTGTTTTTCATATACCAGAAATGTTTGAAGCTACTGACTGAATGAAAGGAGCTGGCATCTCACTCTCTTTGAATCTTCTTTATCATGCTAGGATTAGCAGGAAAAAGCAAAAAATTTCAGAATTGCACCTTGCAATGTGGAGATATTACTGTTTGTGCATTTACAATATTCATTGATTTTTGCCATTGAAAAACGTTTTTCATATACCAGAAATGTTTGAAGCTACTGACTGAATGAAAGGAGCTGGCATCTCACTCTCTTTGAATCTTCTTTATCATGCTAGGATTAACAGGAAAAAGCAAAAAATTTCAGAATTGCACCTTGCAATGTGGAGATATTACTGTTTGTGCATTTACAATATTCATTGATTTTTGCCATTGAAAAACGTCCAGAAATGTTTGAAGCTACTGACTGAATGAAAGGAGCTGGCATCTCACTCTCTTTGAATCTTCTTTATCATGCTAGGATTAACAGGAAAAAGCAAAAAATTTCAGAATTGCACCTTGCAATGTGGAGATATTACTGTTTGTGCATTTACAATATTCATTGATTTTTGCCATTGAAAAACGTCCAGAAATGTTTGAAGCTACTGACTGAATGAAAGGAGCTGGCATCTCACTCTCTTTGAATCTTCTTTATCATGCTAGGATTAGCAGGAAAAAGCAAAAAATTTCAGAATTGCACCTTGCAATGTGGAGATATTACTGTTTGTGCATTTACAATATTCATTGATTTTTGCCATTGAAAAACATGTTTTTCATATACCAGAAATGTTTGAAGCTACTGACTGAATGAAAGGAGCTGGCATCTCACTCTCTTTGAATCTTCTTTATCATGCTAGGATTAGCAGGAAAAAGCAAAAAATTTCAGAATTGCACCTTGCAATGTGGAGATATTACTGTTTGTGCATTTACAATATTCATTGATTTTTGCCATTGAAAAACATGTTTTTCATATACCAGAAATGTTTGAAGCTACTGACTGAATGAAAGGAGCTGGCATCTCACTCTCTTTGAATCTTCTTTATCATGCTAGGATTAACAGGAAAAAGCAAAAAATTTCAGAATTGCACCTTGCAATGTGGAGATATTACTGTTTGTGCATTTACAATATTCATTGATTTTTGCCATTGAAAAACGTCCAGAAATGTTTGAAGCTACTGACTGAATGAAAGGAGCTGGCATCTCACTCTCTTTGAATCTTCTTTATCATGCTAGGATTAACAGGAAAAAGCTAAAAATTTCAGAACTGCACCTTGCAATGTGGAGATATTACTGTTTGTGCATTTACAATATTCATTGATTTTTGCCATTGAAAAACATGTTTTTCATATACCAGAAATGTTTGAAGCTACTGACTGAATGAAAGGAGCTGGCATCTCACTCTCTTTGAATCTTCTTTATCATGCTAGGATTAGCAGGAAAAAGCAAAAAATTTCAGAATTGCACCTTGCAATGTGGAGATATTACTGTTTGTGCATTTACAATATTCATTGATTTTTGCCATTGAAAAACATGTTTTTCATATACCAGAAATGTTTGAAGCTACTGACTGAATGAAAGGAGCTGGCATCTCACTCTCTTTGAATCTTCTTTATCATGCTAGTATTAACAGGAAAAAGCAAAAAATTTCAGAATTGCACCTTGCAATGTGGAGATATTACTGTTTGTGCATTTACAATATTCATTGATTTTTGCCATTGAAAAACGTCCAGAAATGTTTGAAGCTACTGACTGAATGAAAGGAGCTGGCATCTCACTCTCTTTGAATCTTCTTTATCATGCTAGGATTAGCAGGAAAAAGCAAAAAATTTCAGAATTGCACCTTGCAATGTGGAGATATTACTGTTTGTGCATTTACAATATTCATTGATTTTTGCCATTGAAAAACGTCCACAAATGTTTGAAGCTACTGACTGAATGAAAGGAGCTGGCATCTCACTCTCTTTGAATCTTCTTTATCATGCTAGGATTAACAGGAAAAAGCTAAAAATTTCAGAATTGCACCTTGCAATGTGGAGATATTACTGTTTGTGCATTTACAATATTCATTGATTTTTGCCATTGAAAAACATGTTTTTCATATACCAGAAATGTTTGAAGCTACTGACTGAATGAAAGGAGCTGGCATCTCACTCTCTTTGAATCTTCTTTATCATGCTAGGATTAGCAGGAAAAAGCAAAAAATTTCAGAATTGCACCTTGCAATGTGGAGATATTACTGTTTGTGCATTTACAATATTCATTGATTTTTGCCATTGAAAAACATGTGTTTTTCATATACCAGAAATGTTTGAAGCTACTGACTGAATGAAAGGAGCTGGCATCTCACTCTCTTTGAATCTTCTTTATCATGCTAGGATTAGCAGGAAAAAGCAAAAAATTTCAGAATTGCACCTTGCAATGTGGAGATATTACTGTTTGTGCATTTACAATATTCATTGATTTTTGCCATTGAAAAACATGTTTTTCATATACCAGAAATGTTTGAAGCTACTGACTGAATGAAAGGAGCTGGCATCTCACTCTCTTTGAATCTTCTTTATCATGCTAGGATTAACAGGAAAAAGCAAAAAATTTCAGAATTGCACCTTGCAATGTGGAGATATTACTGTTTGTGCATTTACAATATTCATTGATTTTTGCCATTGAAAAACGTCCAGAAATGTTTGAAGCTACTGACTGAATGAAAGGAGCTGGCATCTCACTCTCTTTGAATCTTCTTTATCATGCTAGGATTAGCAGGAAAAAGCAAAAAATTTCAGAATTGCACCTTGCAATGTGGAGATATTACTGTTTGTGCATTTACAATATTCATTGATTTTTGCCATTGAAAAACATGTTTTTCATATACCAGAAATGTTTGAAGCTACTGACTGAATGAAAGGAGCTGGCATCTCACTCTCTTTGAATCTTCTTTATCATGCTAGGATTAGCAGGAAAAAGCAAAAAATTTCAGAATTGCACCTTGCAATGTGGAGATATTACTGTTTGTGCATTTACAATATTCATTGATTTTTGCCATTGAAAAACGTTTTTCATATACCAGAAATGTTTGAAGCTACTGACTGAATGAAAGGAGCTGGCATCTCACTCTGAATCTTCTTTATCATGCTAGGATTAACAGGAAAAAGCAAAAAATTTCAGAATTGCACCTTGCAATGTGGAGATATTACTGTTTGTGCATTTACAATATTCATTGATTTTTGCCATTGAAAAACATCCAGAAATGTTTGAAGCTACTGACTGAATGAAAGGAGCTGGCATCTCACTCTCTTTGAATCTTTTTTATCATGCTAGGATTAGCAGGAAAAAGCAAAAAATTTCAGAATTGCACCTTGCAATGTGGAGATATTACTGTTTGTGCATTTACAATATTCATTGATTTTTGCCATTGAAAAACATGTTTTTCATATACCAGAAATGTTTGAAGCTACTTACTGAATGAAAGGAGCTGGCATCTCACTCTCTTTGAATCTTCTTTATCATGCTAGGATTAGCAGGAAAAAGCAAAAAATTTCAGAATTGCACCTTGCAATGTGGAGATATTACTGTTTGTGCATTTACAATATTCATTGATTTTTGCCATTGAAAAACGTTTTTCATATACCAGAAATGTTTGAAGCTACTGACTGAATGAAAGGAGCTGGCATCTCACTCTCTTTGAATCTTCTTTATCATGCTAGGATTAACAGGAAAAAGCAAAAAATTTCAGAATTGCACCTTGCAATGTGGAGATATTACTGTTTGTGCATTTACAATATTCATTGATTTTTGCCATTGAAAAACGTCCAGAAATGTTTGAAGCTACTGACTGAATGAAAGGAGCTGGCATCTCACTCTCTTTGAATCTTCTTTATCATGCTAGGATTAACAGGAAAAAGCAAAAAATTTCAGAATTGCACCTTGCAATGTGGAGATATTACTGTTTGTGCATTTACAATATTCTTTGATTTTTGCCATTGAAAAACATGTTTTTCATATACCAGAAATGTTTGAAGCTACTGACTGAATGAAAGGAGCTGGCATCTCACTCTCTTTGAATCTTCTTTATCATGCTAGGATTAGCAGGAAAAAGCAAAAAATTTCAGAATTGCACCTTGCAATGTGGAGATATTACTGTTTGTGCATTTACAATATTCATTGATTTTTGCCATTGAAAAACATGTTTTTCATATACCAGAAATGTTTGAAGCTACTGACTGAATGAAAGGAGCTGGCATCTCACTCTCTTTGAATCTTCTTTATCATGCTAGGATTAACAGGAAAAAGCAAAAAATTTCAGAATTGCACCTTGCAATGTGGAGATATTACTGTTTGTGCATTTACAATATTCATTGATTTTTGCCATTGAAAAACGTCCAGAAATGTTTGAAGCTACTGACTGAATGAAAGGAGCTGGCATCTCACTCTCTTTGAATCTTCTTTATCATGCTAGGATTAGCAGGAAAAAGCAAAAAATTTCAGAATTGCACCTTGCAATGTGGAGATATTACTGTTTGTGCATTTACAATATTCATTGATTTTTGCCATTGAAAAACATGTTTTTCATATACCAGAAATGTTTGAAGCTACTGACTGAATGAAAGGAGCTGGCATCTCACTCTCTTTGAATCTTCTTTATCATGCTAGGATTAGCAGGAAAAAGCAAAAAATTTCAGAATTGCACCTTGCAATGTGGAGATATTACTGTTTGTGCATTTACAATATTCATTGATTTTTGCCATTGAAAAACATGTTTTTCATATACCAGAAATGTTTGAAGCTACTGACTGAATGAAAGGAGCTGGCATCTCACTCTCTTTGAATCTTCTTTATCATGCTAGGATTAACAGGAAAAAGCAAAAAATTTCAGAATTGCACCTTGCAATGTGGAGATATTACTGTTTGTGCATTTACAATATTCATTGATTTTTGCCATTGAAAAACATCCAGAAATGTTTGAAGCTACTGACTGAATGAAAGGAGCTGGCATCTCACTCTCTTTGAATCTTTTTTATCATGCTAGGATTAACAGGAAAAAGCAAAAAATTTCAGAATTGCACCTTGCAATGTGGAGATATTACTGTTTGTGCATTTACAATATTCATTGATTTTTGCCATTGAAAAACGTCCAGAAATGTTTGAAGCTACTGACTGAATGAAAGGAGCTGGCATCTCACTCTCTTTGAATCTTCTTTATCATGCTAGGATTAACAGGAAAAAGCTAAAAATTTCAGAACTGCACCTTGCAATGTGGAGATATTACTGTTTGTGCATTTACAATATTCATTGATTTTTGCCATTGAAAAACATGTTTTTCATATACCAGAAATGTTTGAAGCTACTGACTGAATGAAAGGAGCTGGCATCTCACTCTCTTTGAATCTTCTTTATCATGCTAGGATTAGCAGGAAAAAGCAAAGAATTTCAGAATTGCACCTTGCAATGTGGAGATATTACTGTTTGTGCATTTACAATATTCATTGATTTTTGCCATTGAAAAACATGTTTTTCATATACCAGAAATGTTTGAAGCTACTGACTGAATGAAAGGAGCTGGCATCTCACTCTCTTTGAATCTTCTTTATCATGCTAGGATTAGCAGGAAAAAGCAAAAAATTTCAGAATTGCACCTTGCAATGTGGAGATATTACTGTTTGTGCATTTACAATATTCATTGATTTTTGCCATTGAAAAACATGTTTTTCATATACCAGAAATGTTTGAAGCTACTGACTGAATGAAAGGAGCTGGCATCTCACTCTCTTTGAATCTTCTTTATCATGCTAGGATTAACAGGAAAAAGCAAAAAATTTCAGAATTGCACCTTGCAATGTGGAGATATTACTGTTTGTGCATTTACAATATTCATTGATTTTTGCCATTGAAAAACGTCCAGAAATGTTTGAAGCTACTGACTGAATGAAAGGAGCTGGCATCTCACTCTCTTTGAATCTTCTTTATCATGCTAGGATTAGCAGGAAAAAGCAAAAAATTTCAGAATTGCACCTTGCAATGTGGAGATATTACTGTTTGTGCATTTACAATATTCATTGATTTTTGCCATTGAAAAACATGTTTTTCATATACCAGAAATGTTTGAAGCTACTGACTGAATGAAAGGAGCTGGCATCTCACTCTCTTTGAATCTTCTTTATCATGCTAGGATTAACAGGAAAAAGCAAAAAATTTCAGAATTGCACCTTGCAATGTGGAGATATTACTGTTTGTGCATTTACAATATTCATTGATTTTTGCCATTGAAAAACGTCCAGAAATGTTTGAAGCTACTGACTGAATGAAAGGAGCTGGCATCTCACTCTCTTTGAATCTTCTTTATCATGCTAGGATTAACAGGAAAAAGCTAAAAATTTCAGAATTGCACCTTCCAATGTGGAGATATTACTGTTTGTGCATTTACAATATTCATTGATTTTTGCCATTGAAAAACATGTTTTTCATATACCAGAAATGTTTGAAGCTACTGACTGAATGAAAGGAGCTGGCATCTCACTCTCTTTGAATCTTCTTTATCATGCTAGGATTAGCAGGAAAAAGCAAAAAATTTCAGAATTGCACCTTGCAATGTGGAGATATTACTGTTTGTGCATTTACAATATTCATTGATTTTTGCCATTGAAAAACATGTTTTTCATATACCAGAAATGTTTGAAGCTACTGACTGAATGAAAGGAGCTGGCATCTCACTCTCTTTGAATCTTCTTTATCATGCTAGGATTAACAGGAAAAAGCAAAAAATTTCAGAATTGCACCTTGCAATGTGGAGATATTACTGTTTGTGCATTTACAATATTCATTGATTTTTGCCATTGAAAAACGTCCAGAAATGTTTGAAGCTACTGACTGAATGAAAGGAGCTGGCATCTCACTCTCTTTGAATCTTCTTTATCATGCTAGGATTAGCAGGAAAAAGCAAAAAATTTCAGAATTGCACCTTGCAATGTGGAGATATTACTGTTTGTGCATTTACAATATTCATTGATTTTTGCCATTGAAAAACATGTTTTTCATATACCAGAAATGTTTGAAGCTACTGACTGAATGAAAGGAGCTGGCATCTCACTCTCTTTGAATCTTCTTTATCATGCTAGGATTAACAGGAAAAAGCAAAAAATTTCAGAATTGCACCTTGCAATGTGGAGATATTACTGTTTGTGCATTTACAATATTCATTGATTTTTGCCATTGAAAAACGTCCAGAAATGTTTGAAGCTACTGACTGAATGAAAGGAGCTGGCATCTCACTCTCTTTGAATCTTCTTTATCATGCTAGGATTAACAGGAAAAAGCTAAAAATTTCAGAATTGCACCTTCCAATGTGGAGATATTACTGTTTGTGCATTTACAATATTCATTGATTTTTGCCATTGAAAAACATGTTTTTCATATACCAGAAATGTTTGAAGCTACTGACTGAATGAAAGGAGCTGGCATCTCACTCTCTTTGAATCTTCTTTATCATGCTAGGATTAGCAGGAAAAAGCAAAAAATTTCAGAATTGCACCTTGCAATGTGGAGATATTACTGTTTGTGCATTTACAATATTCATTGATTTTTGCCATTGAAAAACATGTTTTTTCATATACCAGAAATGTTTGAAGCTACTGACTGAATGAAAGGAGCTGGCATCTCACTCTCTTTGAATCTTCTTTATCATGCTAGGATTAACAGGAAAAAGCAAAAAATTTCAGAATTGCACCTTGCAATGTGGAGATATTACTGTTTGTGCATTTACAATATTCATTGATTTTTGCCATTGAAAAACGTCCAGAAATGTTTGAAGCTACTGACTGAATGAAAGGAGCTGGCATCTCACTCTCTTTGAATCTTCTTTATCATGCTAGGATTAGCAGGAAAAAGCAAAAAATTTCAGAATTGCACCTTGCAATGTGGAGATATTACTGTTTGTGCATTTACAATATTCATTGATTTTTGCCATTGAAAAACATGTTTTTCATATACCAGAAATGTTTGAAGCTACTGACTGAATGAAAGGAGCTGGCATCTCACTCTCTTTGAATCTTCTTTATCATGCTAGGATTAACAGGAAAAAGCAAAAAATTTCAGAATTGCACCTTGCAATGTGGAGATATTACTGTTTGTGCATTTACAATATTCATTGATTTTTGCCATTGAAAAACGTCCAGAAATGTTTGAAGCTACTGACTGAATGAAAGGAGCTGGCATCTCACTCTCTTTGAATCTTCTTTATCATGCTAGGATTAACAGGAAAAAGCTAAAAATTTCAGAATTGCACCTTGCAATGTGGAGATATTACTGTTTGTGCATTTACAATATTCATTGATTTTTGCCATTGAAAAACTTGTTTTTCATATACCAGAAATGTTTGAAGCTACTGACTGAATGAAAGGAGCTGGCATCTCACTCTCTTTGAATCTTCTTTATCATGCTAGGATTAGCAGGAAAAAGCAAAGAATTTCAGAATTGCACCTTGCAATGTGGAGATATTACTGTTTGTGCATTTACAATATTCATTGATTTTTGCCATTCTCCTGAAAAACATCCAGAAATGTTTGAAGCTACTGACTGAATGAAAGGAGCTGGCATCTCACTCTCTTTGAATCTTTTTTATCATGCTAGGATTAGCAGGAAAAAGCAAAAAATTTCAGAATTGCACCTTGCAATGTGGAGATATTACTGTTTGTGCCATTTACAATATTCATTGATTTTTGCCATTGAAAAACTTGTTTTTCATATACCAGAAATGTTTGAAGCTACTGACTGAATGAAAGGAGCTGGCATCTCACTCTCTTTGAATCTTCTTTATCATGCTAGGATTAGCAGGAAAAAGCAAAAAAATTTCAGAATTGCACCTTGCAATGTGGAGATATTACTGTTTGTGCATTTACAATATTCATTGATTTTTGCCAT
>NW_027367587.1:0-56731 GCF_046119375.1 Phyllobates terribilis
GGAGCTGGCATCTCACTCTCTTTGAATCTTCTTTATCATGCTAGGATTAGCAGGAAAAAGCAAAAAATTTCAGAATTGCACCTTGCAATGTGGAGATATTACTGTTTGTGCATTTACAATATTCATTGATTTTTGCCATTGAAAAACGTCCAGAAATGTTTGAAGCTACTGACTGAATGAAAGGAGCTGGCATCTCACTCTCTTTGAATCTTCTTTATCATGCTAGGATTAACAGGAAAAAGCTAAAAATTTCAGAATTGCACCGTGCAATGTGGAAATATTACTGTTTGTGCATTTACAATATTCATTGATTTTTGCCATTGAAAAACATGTTTTTCATATACCAGAAATGTTTGAAGCTACTGACTGAATGAAAGGAGCTGGCATCTCACTCTCTTTGAATCTTCTTTATCATGCTAGGATTAGCAGGAAAAAGCAAAAAATTTCAGAATTGCACCTTAGAATGTGGAGATATTACTGTTTGTGCATTTACAATATTCATTGATTTTTGCCATTGAAAAACGTCCAGAAATGTTTGAAGCTACTGACTGAATGAAAGGAGCTGGCATCTCACTCTCTTTGAATCTTCTTTATCATGCTAGGATTAACAGGAAAAAGCTAAAAATTTCAGAATTGCACCGTGCAATGTGGAGATATTACTGTTTGTGCATTTACAATATTCATTGATTTTTGCCATTGAAAAACATGTTTTTCATATACCAGAAATGTTTGAAGCTACTGACTGAATGAAAGGAGCTGGCATCTCACTCTCTTTGAATCTTCTTTATCATGCTAGGATTAGCAGGAAAAAGCAAAAAATTTCAGAATTGCACCGTGCAATGTGGAGATATTACTGTTTGTGCATTTACAATATTCATTGATTTTTGCCATTGAAAAACATGTTTTTCATATACCAGAAATGTTTGAAGCTACTGACTGAATGAAAGGAGCTGGCATCTCACTCTCTTTGAATCTTCTTTATCATGCTAGGATTAGCAGGAAAAAGCAAAAAATTTCAGAATTGCACCGTGCAATGTGGAGATATTACTGTTTGTGCATTTACAATATTCATTGATTTTTGCCATTGAAAAACGTCCAGAAATGTTTGAAGCTACTGACTGAATGAAAGGAGCTGGCATCTCACTCTCTTTGAATCTTCTTTATCATGCTAGGATTAGCAGGAAAAAGCAAAAAATTTCAGAATTGCACCGTGCAATGTGGAGATATTACTGTTTGTGCATTTACAATATTCATTGATTTTTGCCATTGAAAAACATGTTTTTCATATACCAGAAATGTTTGAAGCTACTGACTGAATGAAAGGAGCTGGCATCTCACTCTCTTTGAATCTTCTTTATCATGCTAGGATTAACAGGAAAAAGCTAAAAATTTCAGAATTGCACCGTGCAATGTGGAGATATTACTGTTTGTGCATTTACAATATTCATTGATTTTTGCCATTGAAAAACATGTTTTTCATATACCAGAAATGTTTGAAGCTACTGACTGAATGAAAGGAGCTGGCATCTCACTCTCTTTGAATCTTCTTTATCATGCTAGGATTAACAGGAAAAAGCTAAGAATTTCAGAATTGCACCTTGCAATGTGGAGATATTACTGTTTGTGCATTTACAATATTCATTGATTTTTGCCATTGAAAAACGTCCAGAAATGTTTGAAGCTACTGACTGAATGAAAGGAGCTGGCATCTCACTCTCTTTGAATCTTCTTTATCATGCTAGGATTAACAGGAAAAAGCTAAAAATTTCAGAATTGCACCTTGCAATGTGGAGATATTACTGTTTGTGCATTTACAATATTCATTGATTTTTGCCATTGAAAAACATGTTTTTCATATACCAGAAATGTTTGAAGCTACTGACTGAATGAAAGGAGCTGGCATCTCACTCTCTTTGAATCTTCTTTATCATGCTAGGATTAGCAGGAAAAAGCAAAAAATTTCAGAATTGCACCTTGCAATGTGGAGATATTACTGTTTGTGCATTTACAATATTCATTGATTTTTGCCATTGAAAAACATGTTTTTCATATACCAGAAATGTTTGAAGCTACTGACTGAATGAAAGGAGCTGGCATCTCACTCTCTTTGAATCTTCTTTATCATGCTAGGATTAGCAGGAAAAAGCAAAAAATTTCAGAATTGCACCGTGCAATGTGGAGATATTACTGTTTGTGCATTTACAATATTCATTGATTTTTGCCATTGAAAAACATGTTTTTCATATACCAGAAATGTTTGAAGCTACTGACTGAATGAAAGGAGCTGGCATCTCACTCTCTTTGAATCTTCTTTATCATGCTAGGATTAACAGGAAAAAGCTAAAAATTTCAGAATTGCACCATGCAATGTGGAGATATTACTGTTTGTGCATTTACAATATTCATTGATTTTTGCCATTGAAAAACATGTTTTTCATATACCAGAAATGTTTGAAGCTACTGACTGAATGAAAGGAGCTGGCATCTCACTCTCTTTGAATCTTCTTTATCATGCTAGGATTAACAGGAAAAAGCTAAAAATTTCAGAATTGCACCGTGCAATGTGGAGATATTACTGTTTGTGCATTTACAATATTCATTGATTTTTGCCATTGAAAAACATGTTTTTCATATACCAGAAATGTTTGAAGCTACTGACTGAATGAAAGGAGCTGGCATCTCACTCTCTTTGAATCTTCTTTATCATGCTAGGATTAGCAGGAAAAAGCAAAAAATTTCAGAATTGCACCTTGCAATGTGGAGATATTACTGTTTGTGCATTTACAATATTCATTGATTTTTGCCATTGAAAAACGTCCAGAAATGTTTGAAGCTACTGACTGAATGAAAGGAGCTGGCATCTCACTCTCTTTGAATCTTCTTTATCATGCTAGGATTAACAGGAAAAAGCTAAAAATTTCAGAATTGCACCGTGCAATGTGGAAATATTACTGTTTGTGCATTTACAATATTCATTGATTTTTGCCATTGAAAAACATGTTTTTCATATACCAGAAATGTTTGAAGCTACTGACTGAATGAAAGGAGCTGGCATCTCACTCTCTTTGAATCTTCTTTATCATGCTAGGATTAGCAGGAAAAAGCAAAAAATTTCAGAATTGCACCTTACAATGTGGAGATATTACTGTTTGTGCATTTACAATATTCATTGATTTTTGCCATTGAAAAACGTCCAGAAATGTTTGAAGCTACTGACTGAATGAAAGGAGCTGGCATCTCACTCTCTTTGAATCTTCTTTATCATGCTAGGATTAACAGGAAAAAGCTAAAAATTTCAGAATTGCACCGTGCAATGTGGAGATATTACTGTTTGTGCATTTACAATATTCATTGATTTTTGCCATTGAAAAACATGTTTTTCATATACCAGAAATGTTTGAAGCTACTGACTGAATGAAAGGAGCTGGCATCTCACTCTCTTTGAATCTTCTTTATCATGCTAGGATTAACAGGAAAAAGCAAAAAATTTCAGAATTGCACCGTGCAATGTGGAGATATTACTGTTTGTGCATTTACAATATTCATTGATTTTTGCCATTGAAAAACATGTTTTTCATATACCAGAAATGTTTGAAGCTACTGACTGAATGAAAGGAGCTGGCATCTCACTCTCTTTGAATCTTCTTTATCATGCTAGGATTAGCAGGAAAAAGCAAAAAATTTCAGAATTGCACCGTGCAATGTGGAGATATTACTGTTTGTGCATTTACAATATTCATTGATTTTTGCCATTGAAAAACATGTTTTTCATATACCAGAAATGTTTGAAGCTACTGACTGAATGAAAGGAGCTGGCATCTCACTCTCTTTGAATCTTCTTTATCATGCTAGGATTAACAGGAAAAAGCTAAAAATTTCAGAATTGCACCTTGCAATGTGGAGATATTACTGTTTGTGCATTTACAATATTCATTGATTTTTGCCATTGAAAAACATGTTTTTCATATACCAGAAATGTTTGAAGCTACTGACTGAATGAAAGGAGCTGGCATCTCACTCTCTTTGAATCTTCTTTATCATGCTAGGATTAACAGGAAAAAGCTAAAAATTTCAGAATTGCACCGTGCAATGTGGAGATATTACTGTTTGTGCATTTACAATATTCATTGATTTTTGCCATTGAAAAACAAGTTTTTCATATACCAGAAATGTTTGAAGCTACTGACTGAATGAAAGGAGCTGGCATCTCACTCTCTTTGAATCTTCTTTATCATGCTAGGATTAGCAGGAAAAAGCTAAAAATTTCAGAATTGCACCTTGCAATGTGGAGATATTACTGTTTGTGCATTTACAATATTCATTGATTTTTGCCATTGAAAAACATGTTTTTCATATACCAGAAATGTTTGAAGCTACTGACTGAATGAAAGGAGCTGGCATCTCACTCTCTTTGAATCTTCTTTATCATGCTAGGATTAACAGGAAAAAGCTAAAAATTTCAGAATTGCACCTTGCAATGTGGAGATATTACTGTTTGTGCATTTACAATATTCATTGATTTTTGCCATTGAAAAACGTCCAGAAATGTTTGAAGCTACTGACTGAATGAAAGGAGCTGGCATCTCACTCTCTTTGAATCTTCTTTATCATGCTAGGATTAACAGGAAAAAGCTAAAAATTTCAGAATTGCACCTTGCAATGTGGAGATATTACTGTTTGTGCATTTACAATATTCATTGATTTTTGCCATTGAAAAACGTCCAGAAATGTTTGAAGCTACTGACTGAATGAAAGGAGCTGGCATCTCACTCTCTTTGAATCTTCTTTATCATGCTAGGATTAGAAGGAAAAAGCTAAAAATTTCAGAATTGCACCTTGCAATGTGGAGATATTACTGTTTGTGCATTTACAATATTCATTGATTTTTGCCATTGAAAAACATGTTTTTCATATACCAGAAATGTTTGAAGCTACTGACTGAATGAAAGGAGCTGGCATCTCACTCTCTTTGAATCTTCTTTATCATGCTAGGATTAGCAGGAAAAAGCAAAAAATTTCAGAATTGCACCTTGCAATGTGGAGATATTACTGTTTGTGCATTTACAATATTCATTGATTTTTGCCATTGAAAAACGTCCAGAAATGTTTGAAGCTACTGACTGAATGAAAGGAGCTGGCATCTCACTCTCTTTGAATCTTCTTTATCATGCTAGGATTAACAGGAAAAAGCTAAAAATTTCAGAATTGCACCTTGCAATGTGGAGATATTACTGTTTGTGCATTTACAATATTCATTGATTTTTGCCATTGAAAAACATGTTTTTCATATACCAGAAATGTTTGAAGCTACTGACTGAATGAAAGGAGCTGGCATCTCACTCTCTTTGAATCTTCTTTATCATGCTAGGATTAGCAGGAAAAAGCAAAAAATTTCAGAATTGCACCTTGCAATGTGGAGATATTACTGTTTGTGCATTTACAATATTCATTGATTTTTGCCATTGAAAAACATGTTTTTCATATACCAGAAATGTTTGAAGCTACTGACTGAATGAAAGGAGCTGGCATCTCACTCTCTTTGAATCTTCTTTATCATGCTAGGATTAACAGGAAAAAGCTAAAAATTTCAGAATTGCATCTTGCAATGTGGAGATATTACTGTTTGTGCATTTACAATATTCATTGATTTTTGCCATTGAAAAACGTCCAGAAATGTTTGAAGCTACTGACTGAATGAAAGGAGCTGGCATCTCACTCTCTTTGAATCTTCTTTATCATGCTAGGATTAACAGGAAAAAGCAAAAAATTTCAGAATTGCACCGTGCAATGTGGAGATATTACTGTTTGTGCATTTACAATATTCATTGATTTTTGCCATTGAAAAACATGTTTTTCATATACCAGAAATGTTTGAAGCTACTGACTGAATGAAAGGAGCTGGCATCTCACTCTCTTTGAATCTTCTTTATCATGCTAGGATTAACAGGAAAAAGCTAAAAATTTCAGAATTGCACCGTGCAATGTGGAGATATTACTGTTTGTGCATTTACAATATTCATTGATTTTTGCCATTGAAAAACATGTTTTTCATATACCAGAAATGTTTGAAGCTACTGACTGAATGAAAGGAGCTGGCATCTCACTCTCTTTGAATCTTCTTTATCATGCTAGGATTAGCAGGAAAAAGCTAAAAATTTCAGAATTGCACCTTGCAATGTGGAGATATTACTGTTTGTGCATTTACAATATTCATTGATTTTTGCCATTGAAAAACGTCCAGAAATGTTTGAAGCTACTGACTGAATGAAAGGAGCTGGCATCTCACTCTCTTTGAATCTTCTTTATCATGCTAGGATTAACAGGAAAAAGCTAAAAATTTCAGAATTGCACCGTGCAATGTGGAGATATTACTGTTTGTGCATTTACAATATTCATTGATTTTTGCCATTGAAAAACATGTTTTTCATATACCAGAAATGTTTGAAGCTACTGACTGAATGAAAGGAGCTGGCATCTCACTCTCTTTGAATCTTCTTTATCATGCTAGGATTAACAGGAAAAAGCTAAAAATTTCAGAATTGCACCTTGCAATGTGGAGATATTACTGTTTGTGCATTTACAATATTCATTGATTTTTGCCATTGAAAAACATGTTTTTCATATACCAGAAATGTTTGAAGCTACTGACTGAATGAAAGGAGCTGGCATCTCACTCTCTTTGAATCTTCTTTATCATGCTAGGATTAGCAGGAAAAAGCAAAAAATTTCAGAATTGCACCTTGCAATGTGGAGATATTACTGTTTGTGCATTTACAATATTCATTGATTTTTGCCATTGAAAAACATGTTTTTCATATACCAGAAATGTTTGAAGCTACTGACTGAATGAAAGGAGCTGGCATCTCACTCTCTTTGAATCTTCTTTATCATGCTAGGATTAACAGGAAAAAGCTAAAAATTTCAGAATTGCATCTTGCAATGTGGAGATATTACTGTTTGTGCATTT
Source organism: Phyllobates terribilis (assembly GCF_046119375.1). Lineage (NCBI taxonomy): Eukaryota > Metazoa > Chordata > Amphibia > Anura > Dendrobatidae > Phyllobates > Phyllobates terribilis. The sequence goes on from NW_027367587.1 coordinate 6,968, forward strand.
ACAATATTCATTGATTTTTGCCATTGAAAAACGTCCAGAAATGTTTGAAGCTACTGACTGAATGAAAGGAGCTGGCATCTCACTCTCTTTGAATCTTCTTTATCATGCTAGGATTAACAGGAAAAAGCAAAAAATTTCAGAATTGCACCGTGCAATGTGGAGATATTACTGTTTGTGCATTTACAATATTCATTGATTTTTGCCATTGAAAAACATGTTTTTCATATACCAGAAATGTTTGAAGCTACTGACTGAATGAAAGGAGCTGGCATCTCACTCTCTTTGAATCTTCTTTATCATGCTAGGATTAACAGGAAAAAGCTAAAAATTTCAGAATTGCACCGTGCAATGTGGAGATATTACTGTTTGTGCATTTACAATATTCATTGATTTTTGCCATTGAAAAACATGTTTTTCATATACCAGAAATGTTTGAAGCTACTGACTGAATGAAAGGAGCTGGCATCTCACTCTCTTTGAATCTTCTTTATCATGCTAGGATTAGCAGGAAAAAGCTAAAAATTTCAGAATTGCACCTTGCAATGTGGAGATATTACTGTTTGTGCATTTACAATATTCATTGATTTTTGCCATTGAAAAACGTCCAGAAATGTTTGAAGCTACTGACTGAATGAAAGGAGCTGGCATCTCACTCTCTTTGAATCTTCTTTATCATGCTAGGATTAACAGGAAAAAGCTAAAAATTTCAGAATTGCACCGTGCAATGTGGAGATATTACTGTTTGTGCATTTACAATATTCATTGATTTTTGCCATTGAAAAACATGTTTTTCATATACCAGAAATGTTTGAAGCTACTGACTGAATGAAAGGAGCTGGCATCTCACTCTCTTTGAATCTTCTTTATCATGCTAGGATTAACAGGAAAAAGCTAAAAATTTCAGAATTGCACCTTGCAATGTGGAGATATTACTGTTTGTGCATTTACAATATTCATTGATTTTTGCCATTGAAAAACATGTTTTTCATATACCAGAAATGTTTGAAGCTACTGACTGAATGAAAGGAGCTGGCATCTCACTCTCTTTGAATCTTCTTTATGATGCTAGGATTAACAGGAAAAAGCTAAAAATTTCAGAATTGCACCTTGCAATGTGGAGATTTTACTGTTTGTGCATTTACAATATTCATTGATTTTTGCCATTGAAAAACATGTTTTTCATATACCAGAAATGTTTGAAGCTACTGACTGAATGAAAGGAGCTGGCATCTCACTCTCTTTGAATCTTCTTTATCATGCTAGGATTAACAGGAAAAAGCAAAAAATTTCAGAATTGCACCGTGCAATGTGGAGATATTACTGTTTGTGCATTTACAATATTCATTGATTTTTGCCATTGAAAAACATGTTTTTCATATACCAGAAATGTTTGAAGCTACTGACTGAATGAAAGGAGCTGGCATCTCACTCTCTTTGAATCTTCTTTATCATGCTAGGATTAACAGGAAAAAGCAAAAAATTTCAGAATTGCACCGTGCAATGTGGAGATATTACTGTTTGTGCATTTACAATATTCATTGATTTTTGCCATTGAAAAACATGTTTTTCATATACCAGAAATGTTTGAAGCTACTGACTGAATGAAAGGAGCTGGCATCTCACTCTCTTTGAATCTTCTTTATCATGCTAGGATTAACAGGAAAAAGCTAAAAATTTCAGAATTGCACCGTGCAATGTGGAGATATTACTGTTTGTGCATTTACAATATTCATTGATTTTTGCCATTGAAAAACATGTTTTTCATATACCAGAAATGTTTGAAGCTACTGACTGAATGAAAGGAGCTGGCATCTCACTCTCTTTGAATCTTCTTTATCATGCTAGGATTAGCAGGAAAAAGCTAAAAATTTCAGAATTGCACCGTGCAATGTGGAGATATTACTGTTTGTGCATTTACAATATTCATTGATTTTTGCCATTGAAAAACATGTTTTTCATATACCAGAAATGTTTGAAGCTACTGACTGAATGAAAGGAGCTGGCATCTCACTCTCTTTGAATCTTCTTTATCATGCTAGGATTAGCAGGAAAAAGCAAAAAATTTCAGAATTGCACCTTGCAATGTGGAGATATTACTGTTTGTGCATTTACAATATTCATTGATTTTTGCCATTGAAAAACATGTTTTTCATATACCAGAAATGTTTGAAGCTACTGACTGAATGAAAGGAGCTGGCATCTCACTCTCTTTGAATCTTCTTTATCATGCTAGGATTAGCAGGAAAAAGCTAAAAATTTCAGAATTGCACCTTGCAATGTGGAGATATTACTGTTTGTGCATTTACAATATTCATTGATTTTTGCCATTGAAAAACATGTTTTTCATATACCAGAAATGTTTGAAGCTACTGACTGAATGAAAGGAGCTGGCATCTCACTCTCTTTGAATCTTCTTTATCATGCTAGGATTAGCAGGAAAAAGCTAAAAATTTCAGAATTGCACCTTGCAATGTGGAGATATTACTGTTTGTGCATTTACAATATTCATTGATTTTTGCCATTGAAAAACATGTTTTTCATATACCAGAAATGTTTGAAGCTACTGACTGAATGAAAGGAGCTGGCATCTCACTCTCTTTGAATCTTCTTTATCATGCTAGGATTAACAGGAAAAAGCTAAAAATTTCAGAATGGCACCGTGCAATGTGGAGATATTACTGTTTGTGCATTTACAATATTCATTGATTTTTGCCATTGAAAAACGTCCAGAAATGTTTGAAGCTACTGACTGAATGAAAGGAGCTGGCATCTCACTCTCTTTGAATCTTCTTTATCATGCTAGGATTAACAGGAAAAAGCTAAAAATTTCAGAATTGCACCTTGCAATGTGGAGATATTACTGTTTGTGCATTTACAATATTCATTGATTTTTGCCATTGAAAAACATGTTTTTCATATACCAGAAATGTTTGAAGCTACTGACTGAATGAAAGGAGCTGGCATCTCACTCTCTTTGAATCTTCTTTATCATGCTAGGATTAACAGGAAAAAGCTAAAAATTTCAGAATTGCACCTTGCAATGTGGAGATATTACTGTTTGTGCATTTACAATATTCATTGATTTTTGCCATTGAAAAACATGTTTTTCATATACCAGAAATGTTTGAAGCTACTGACTGAATGAAAGGAGCTGGCATCTCACTCTCTTTGAATCTTCTTTATCATGCTAGGATTAGCAGGAAAAAGCTAAAAATTTCAGAATTGCACCGTGCAATGTGGAGATATTACTGTTTGTGCATTTACAATATTCATTGATTTTTGCCATTGAAAAACATGTTTTTCATATACCAGAAATGTTTGAAGCTACTGACTGAATGAAAGGAGCTGGCATCTCACTCTCTTTGAATCTTCTTTATCATGCTAGGATTAACAGGAAAATGCAAAAAATTTCAGAATTGCACCGTGCAATGTGGAGATATTACTGTTTGTGCATTTACAATATTCATTGATTTTTGCCATTGAAAAACATGTTTTTCATATACCAGAAATGTTTAAAGCTACTGACTGAATGAAAGGAGCTGGCATCTCACTCTCTTTGAATCTTCTTTATCATGCTAGGATTAACAGGAAAAAGCAAAAAATTTCAGAATTGCACCGTGCAATGTGGAGATATTACTGTTTGTGCATTTACAATATTCATTGATTTTTGCCATTGAAAAACATGATTTTCATATACCAGAAATGTTTGAAGCTACTGACTGAATGAAAGGAGCTGGCATCTCACTCTCTTTGAATCTTCTTTATCATGCTAGGATTAACAGGAAAAAGCTAAAAATTTCAGAATTGCACCGTGCAATGTGGAGATATTACTGTTTGTGCATTTACAATATTCATTGATTTTTGCCATTGAAAAACATGTTTTTCATATACCAGAAATGTTTGAAGCTACTGACTGAATGAAAGGAGCTGGCATCTCACTCTCTTTGAATCTTCTTTATCATGCTAGGATTAGCAGGAAAAAGCTAAAAATTTCAGAATTGCACCTTGCAATGTGGAGATATTACTGTTTGTGCATTTACAATATTCATTGATTTTTGCCATTGAAAAACATGTTTTTCATATACCAGAAATGTTTGAAGCTACTGACTGAATGAAAGGAGCTGGCATCTCACTCTCTTTGAATCTTCTTTATCATGCTAGGATTAGCAGGAAAAAGCAAAAAATTTCAGAATTGCACCTTGCAATGTGGAGATATTACTGTTTGTGCATTTACAATATTCATTGATTTTTGCCATTGAAAAACATGTTTTTCATATACCAGAAATGTTTGAAGCTACTGACTGAATGAAAGGAGCTGGCATCTCACTCTCTTTGAATCTTCTTTATCATGCTAGGATTAGCAGGAAAAAGCTAAAAATTTCAGAATTGCACCTTGCAATGTGGAGATATTACTGTTTGTGCATTTACAATATTCATTGATTTTTGCCATTGAAAAACATGTTTTTCATATACCAGAAATGTTTGAAGCTACTGACTGAATGAAAGGAGCTGGCATCTCACTCTCTTTGAATCTTCTTTATCATGCTAGGATTAGCAGGAAAAAGCTAAAAATTTCAGAATTGCACCTTGCAATGTGGAGATATTACTGTTTGTGCATTTACAATATTCATTGATTTTTGCCATTGAAAAACATGTTTTTCATATACCAGAAATGTTTGAAGCTACTGACTGAATGAAAGGAGCTGGCATCTCACTCTCTTTGAATCTTCTTTATCATGCTAGGATTAACAGGAAAAAGCTAAAAATTTCAGAATTGCACCGTGCAATGTGGAGATATTACTGTTTGTGCATTTACAATATTCATTGATTTTTGCCATTGAAAAACGTCCAGAAATGTTTGAAGCTACTGACTGAATGAAAGGAGCTGGCATCTCACTCTCTTTGAATCTTCTTTATCATGCTAGGATTAGCAGGAAAAAGCTAAAAATTTCAGAATTGCACCTTGCAATGTGGAGATATTACTGTTTGTGCATTTACAATATTCATTGATTTTTGCCATTGAAAAACATGTTTTTCATATACCAGAAATGTTTGAAGCTACTGACTGAATGAAAGGAGCTGGCATCTCACTCTCTTTGAATCTTCTTTATCATGCTAGGATTAGCAGGAAAAAGCTAAAAATTTCAGAATTGCACCGTGCAATGTGGAGATATTACTGTTTGTGCATTTACAATATTCATTGATTTTTGCCATTGAAAAACATGTTTTTCATATACCAGAAATGTTTGAAGCTACTGACTGAATGAAAGGAGCTGGCATCTCACTCTCTTTGAATCTTCTTTATCATGCTAGGATTAGCAGGAAAAAGCAAAAAATTTCAGAATTGCACCGTGCAATGTGGAGATATTACTGTTTGTGCATTTACAATATTCATTGATTTTTGCCATTGAAAAACATGTTTTTCATATACCAGAAATGTTTGAAGCTACTGACTGAATGAAAGGAGCTGGCATCTCACTCTCTTTGAATCTTCTTTATCATGCTAGGATTAACAGGAAAAAGCTAAAAATTTCAGAATTGCACCTTGCAATGTGGAGATATTACTGTTTGTGCATTTACAATATTCATTGATTTTTGCCATTGAAAAACGTCCAGAAATGTTTGAAGCTACTGACTGAATGAAAGGAGCTGGCATCTCACTCTCTTTGAATCTTCTTTATCATGCTAGGATTAACAGGAAAAAGCAAAAAATTTCAGAATTGCACCTTGCAATGTGGAGATATTACTGTTTGTGCATTTACAATATTCATTGATTTTTGCCATTGAAAAACATGTTTTTCATATACCAGAAATGTTTGAAGCTACTGACTGAATGAAAGGAGCTGGCATCTCACTCTCTTTGAATCTTCTTTATCATGCTAGGATTAACAGGAAAAAGCAAAAAATTTCAGAATTGCACCGTGCAATGTGGAGATATTACTGTTTGTGCATTTACAATATTCATTGATTTTTGCCATTGAAAAACGTCCAGAAATGTTTGAAGCTACTGACTGAATGAAAGGAGCTGGCATCTCACTCTCTTTGAATCTTCTTTATCATGCTAGGATTAGCAGGAAAAAGCTAAAAATTTCAGAATTGCACCGTGCAATGTGGAGATATTACTGTTTGTGCATTTACAATATTCATTGATTTTTGCCATTGAAAAACATGTTTTTCATATACCAGAAATGTTTGAAGCTACTGACTGAATGAAAGGAGCTGGCATCTCACTCTCTTTGAATCTTCTTTATCATGCTAGGATTAGCAGGAAAAAGCTAAAAATTTCAGAATTGCACCGTGCAATGTGGAGATATTACTGTTTGTGCATTTACAATATTCATTGATTTTTGCCATTGAAAAACATGTTTTTCATATACCAGAAATGTTTGAAGCTACTGACTGAATGAAAGGAGCTGGCATCTCACTCTCTTTGAATCTTCTTTATCATGCTAGGATTAACAGGAAAAAGCAAAAAATTTCAGAATTGCACCGTGCAATGTGGAGATATTACTGTTTGTGCATTTACAATATTCATTGATTTTTGCCATTGAAAAACATGTTTTTCATATACCAGAAATGTTTGAAGCTACTGACTGAATGAAAGGAGCTGGCATCTCACTCTCTTTGAATCTTCTTTATCATGCTAGGATTAGCAGGAAAAAGCTAAAAATTTCAGAATTGCACCTTGCAATGTGGAGATATTACTGTTTGTGCATTTACAATATTCATTGATTTTTGCCATTGAAAAACATGTTTTTCATATACCAGAAATGTTTGAAGCTACTGACTGAATGAAAGGAGCTGGCATCTCACTCTCTTTGAATCTTCTTTATCATGCTAGGATTAGCAGGAAAAAGCTAAAAATTTCAGAATTGCACCTTGCAATGTGGAGATATTACTGTTTGTGCATTTACAATATTCATTGATTTTTGCCATTGAAAAACATGTTTTTCATATACCAGAAATGTTTGAAGCTACTGACTGAATGAAAGGAGCTGGCATCTCACTCTCTTTGAATCTTCTTTATCATGCTAGGATTAACAGGAAAAAGCTAAAAATTTCAGAATTGCACCGTGCAATGTGGAGATATTACTGTTTGTGCATTTACAATATTCATTGATTTTTGCCATTGAAAAACGTCCAGAAATGTTTGAAGCTACTGACTGAATGAAAGGAGCTGGCATCTCACTCTCTTTGAATCTTCTTTATCATGCTAGGATTAGCAGGAAAAAGCAAAAAATTTCAGAATTGCACCGTGCAATGTGGAGATATTACTGTTTGTGCATTTACAATATTCATTGATTTTTGCCATTGAAAAACATGTTTTTCATATACCAGAAATGTTTGAAGCTACTGACTGAATGAAAGGAGCTGGCATCTCACTCTCTTTGAATCTTCTTTATCATGCTAGGATTAACAGGAAAAAGCTAAAAATTTCAGAATTGCACCGTGCAATGTGGAGATATTACTGTTTGTGCATTTACAATATTCATTGATTTTTGCCATTGAAAAACATGTTTTTCATATACCAGAAATGTTTGAAGCTACTGACTGAATGAAAGGAGCTGGCATCTCACTCTCTTTGAATCTTCTTTATCATGCTAGGATTAACAGGAAAAAGCTAAAAATTTCAGAATTGCACTTTGCAAAGTGGAGATATTACTGTTTGTGCATTTACAATATTCATTGATTTTTGCCATTGAAAAACGTCCAGAAATGTTTGAAGCTACTGACTGAATGAAAGTAGCTGGCATCTCACTCTCTTTGAATCTTCTTTATCATGCTAGGATTAACAGGAAAAAGCTAAAAATTTCAGAATTGCACCGTGCAATGTGGAGATATTACTGTTTGTGCATTTACAATATTCATTGATTTTTGCCATTGAAAAACATGTTTTTCATATACCAGAAATGTTTGAAGCTACTGACTGAATGAAAGGAGCTGGCATCTCACTCTCTTTGAATCTTCTTTATCATGCTAGGATTAGCAGGAAAAAGCTAAAAATTTCAGAATTGCACCGTGCAATGTGGAGATATTACTGTTTGTGCATTTACAATATTCATTGATTTTTGCCATTGAAAAACATGTTTTTCATATACCAGAAATGTTTGAAGCTACTGACTGAATGAAAGGAGCTGGCATCTCACTCTCTTTGAATCTTCTTTATCATGCTAGGATTAGCAGGAAAAAGCAAAAAATTTCAGAATTGCACCGTGCAATGTGGAGATATTACTGTTTGTGCATTTACAATATTCATTGATTTTTGCCATTGAAAAACATGTTTTTCATATACCAGAAATGTTTGAAGCTACTGACTGAATGAAAGGAGCTGGCATCTCACTCTCTTTGAATCTTCTTTATCATGCTAGGATTAACAGGAAAAAGCTAAAAATTTCAGAATTGCACCTTGCAATGTGGAGATATTACTGTTTGTGCATTTACAATATTCATTGATTTTTGCCATTGAAAAACATGTTTTTCATATACCAGAAATGTTTGAAGCTACTGACTGAATGAAAGGAGCTGGCATCTCACTCTCTTTGAATCTTCTTTATCATGCTAGGATTAGCAGGAAAAAGCAAAAAATTTCAGAATTGCACCGTGCAATGTGGAGATATTACTGTTTGTGCATTTACAATATTCATTGATTTTTGCCATTGAAAAACGTCCAGAAATGTTTGAAGCTACTGACTGAATGAAAGGAGCTGGCATCTCACTCTCTTTGAATCTTCTTTATCATGCTAGGATTAGCAGGAAAAAGCAAAAAATTTCAGAATTGCACCGTGCAATGTGGAGATATTACTGTTTGTGCATTTACAATATTCATTGATTTTTGCCATTGAAAAACATGTTTTTCATATACCAGAAATGTTTGAAGCTACTGACTGAATGAAAGGAGCTGGCATCTCACTCTCTTTGAATCTTCTTTATCATGCTAGGATTAACAGGAAAAAGCTAAAAATTTCAGAATTGCACCGTGCAATGTGGAGATATTACTGTTTGTGCATTTACAATATTCATTGATTTTTGCCATTGAAAAACATGTTTTTCATATACCAGAAATGTTTGAAGCTACTGACTGAATGAAAGGAGCTGGCATCTCACTCTCTTTGAATCTTCTTTATCATGCTAGGATTAACAGGAAAAAGCTAAAAATTTCAGAATTGCACCTTGCAATGTGGAGATATTACTGTTTGTGCATTTACAATATTCATTGATTTTTGCCATTGAAAAACGTCCAGAAATGTTTGAAGCTACTGACTGAATGAAAGTAGCTGGCATCTCACTCTCTTTGAATCTTCTTTATCATGCTAGGATTAACAGGAAAAAGCTAAAAATTTCAGAATTGCACCGTGCAATGTGGAGATATTACTGTTTGTGCATTTACAATATTCATTGATTTTTGCCATTGAAAAACATGTTTTTCATATACCAGAAATGTTTGAAGCTACTGACTGAATGAAAGGAGCTGGCATCTCACTCTCTTTGAATCTTCTTTATCATGCTAGGATTAGCAGGAAAAAGCTAAAAATTTCAGAATTGCACCGTGCAATGTGGAGATATTACTGTTTGTGCATTTACAATATTCATTGATTTTTGCCATTGAAAAACATGTTTTTCATATACCAGAAATGTTTGAAGCTACTGACTGAATGAAAGGAGCTGGCATCTCACTCTCTTTGAATCTTCTTTATCATGCTAGGATTAGCAGGAAAAAGCAAAAAATTTCAGAATTGCACCGTGCAATGTGGAGATATTACTGTTTGTGCATTTACAATATTCATTGATTTTTGCCATTGAAAAACATGTTTTTCATATACCAGAAATGTTTGAAGCTACTGACTGAATGAAAGGAGCTGGCATCTCACTCTCTTTGAATCTTCTTTATCATGCTAGGATTAACAGGAAAAAGCTAAAAATTTCAGAATTGCACCTTGCAATGTGGAGATATTACTGTTTGTGCATTTACAATATTCATTGATTTTTGCCATTGAAAAACATGTTTTTCATATACCAGAAATGTTTGAAGCTACTGACTGAATGAAAGGAGCTGGCATCTCACTCTCTTTGAATCTTCTTTATCATGCTAGGATTAGCAGGAAAAAGCAAAAAATTTCAGAATTGCACCGTGCAATGTGGAGATATTACTGTTTGTGCATTTACAATATTCATTGATTTTTGCCATTGAAAAACATGTTTTTCATATACCAGAAATGTTTGAAGCTACTGACTGAATGAAAGGAGCTGGCATCTCACTCTCTTTGAATCTTCTTTATCATGCTAGGATTAACAGGAAAAAGCTAAAAATTTCAGAATTGCACCTTGCAATGTGGAGATATTACTGTTTGTGCATTTACAATATTCATTGATTTTTGCCATTGAAAAACGTCCAGAAATGTTTGAAGCTACTGACTGAATGAAAGGAGCTGGCATCTCACTCTCTTTGAATCTTCTTTATCATGCTAGGATTAACAGGAAAAAGCAAAAAATTTCAGAATTGCACCTTGCAATGTGGAGATATTACTGTTTGTGCATTTACAATATTCATTGATTTTTGCCATTGAAAAACATGTTTTTCATATACCAGAAATGTTTGAAGCTACTGACTGAATGAAAGGAGCTGGCATCTCACTCTCTTTGAATCTTCTTTATCATGCTAGGATTAACAGGAAAAAGCAAAAAATTTCAGAATTGCACCGTGCAATGTGGAGATATTACTGTTTGTGCATTTACAATATTCATTGATTTTTGCCATTGAAAAACGTCCAGAAATGTTTGAAGCTACTGACTGAATGAAAGGAGCTGGCATCTCACTCTCTTTGAATCTTCTTTATCATGCTAGGATTAGCAGGAAAAAGCTAAAAATTTCAGAATTGCACCGTGCACTGTGGAGATATTACTGTTTGTGCATTTACAATATTCATTGATTTTTGCCATTGAAAAACATGTTTTTCATATACCAGAAATGTTTGAAGCTACTGACTGAATGAAAGGAGCTGGCATCTCACTCTCTTTGAATCTTCTTTATCATGCTAGGATTAGCAGGAAAAAGCTAAAAATTTCAGAATTGCACCGTGCAATGTGGAGATATTACTGTTTGTGCATTTACAATATTCATTGATTTTTGCCATTGAAAAACATGTTTTCATATACCAGAAATGTTTGAAGCTACTGACTGAATGAAAGGAGCTGGCATCTCACTCTCTTTGAATCTTCTTTATCATGCTAGGATTAACAGGAAAAAGCAAAAAATTTCAGAATTGCACCGTGCAATGTGGAGATATTACTGTTTGTGCATTTACAATATTCATTGATTTTTGCCATTGAAAAACATGTTTTTCATATACCAGAAATGTTTGAAGCTACTGACTGAATGAAAGGAGCTGGCATCTCACTCTCTTTGAATCTTCTTTATCATGCTAGGATTAGCAGGAAAAAGCTAAAAATTTCAGAATTGCACCTTGCAATGTGGAGATATTACTGTTTGTGCATTTACAATATTCATTGATTTTTGCCATTGAAAAACATGTTTTTCATATACCAGAAATGTTTGAAGCTACTGACTGAATGAAAGGAGCTGGCATCTCACTCTCTTTGAATCTTCTTTATCATGCTAGGATTAGCAGGAAAAAGCTAAAAATTTCAGAATTGCACCTTGCAATGTGGAGATATTACTGTTTGTGCATTTACAATATTCATTGATTTTTGCCATTGAAAAACATGTTTTTCATATACCAGAAATGTTTGAAGCTACTGACTGAATGAAAGGAGCTGGCATCTCACTCTCTTTGAATCTTCTTTATCATGCTAGGATTAACAGGAAAAAGCTAAAAATTTCAGAATTGCACCGTGCAATGTGGAGATATTACTGTTTGTGCATTTACAATATTCATTGATTTTTGCCATTGAAAAACGTCCAGAAATGTTTGAAGCTACTGACTGAATGAAAGGAGCTGGCATCTCACTCTCTTTGAATCTTCTTTATCATGCTAGGATTAGCAGGAAAAAGCAAAAAATTTCAGAATTGCACCGTGCAATGTGGAGATATTACTGTTTGTGCATTTACAATATTCATTGATTTTTGCCATTGAAAAACATGTTTTTCATATACCAGAAATGTTTGAAGCTACTGACTGAATGAAAGGAGCTGGCATCTCACTCTCTTTGAATCTTCTTTATCATGCTAGGATTAACAGGAAAAAGCTAAAAATTTCAGAATTGCACCGTGCAATGTGGAGATATTACTGTTTGTGCATTTACAATATTCATTGATTTTTGCCATTGAAAAACATGTTTTTCATATACCAGAAATGTTTGAAGCTACTGACTGAATGAAAGGAGCTGGCATCTCACTCTCTTTGAATCTTCTTTATCATGCTAGGATTAACAGGAAAAAGCTAAAAATTTCAGAATTGCACCTTGCAATGTGGAGATATTACTGTTTGTGCATTTACAATATTCATTGATTTTTGCCATTGAAAAACGTCCAGAAATGTTTGAAGCTACTGACTGAATGAAAGTAGCTGGCATCTCACTCTCTTTGAATCTTCTTTATCATGCTAGGATTAACAGGAAAAAGCTAAAAATTTCAGAATTGCACCGTGCAATGTGGAGATATTACTGTTTGTGCATTTACAATATTCATTGATTTTTGCCATTGAAAAACATGTTTTTCATATACCAGAAATGTTTGAAGCTACTGACTGAATGAAAGGAGCTGGCATCTCACTCTCTTTGAATCTTCTTTATCATGCTAGGATTAACAGGAAAAAGCTAAAAATTTCAGAATTGCACCGTGCAATGTGGAGATATTACTGTTTGTGCATTTACAATATTCATTGATTTTTGCCATTGAAAAACGTCCAGAAATGTTTGAAGCTACTGACTGAATGAAAGGAGCTGGCATCTCACTCTCTTTGAATCTTCTTTATCATGCTAGGATTAGCAGGAAAAAGCTAAAAATTTCAGAATTGCACCGTGCAATGTAGAGATATTACTGTTTGTGCATTTACAATATTCATTGATTTTTGCCATTGAAAAACATGTTTTTCATATACCAGAAATGTTTGAAGCTACTGACTGAATGAAAGGAGCTGGCATCTCACTCTCTTTGAATCTTCTTTATCATGCTAGGATTAACAGGAAAAAGCAAAAAATTTCAGAATTGCACCGTGCAATGTGGAGATATTACTGTTTGTGCATTTACAATATTCATTGATTTTTGCCATTGAAAAACATGTTTTTCATATACCAGAAATGTTTGAAGCTACTGACTGAATGAAAGGAGCTGGCATCTCACTCTCTTTGAATCTTGTTTATCATGCTAGGATTAACAGGAAAAAGCAAAAAATTTCAGAATTGCACCGTGCAATGTGGAGATATTACTGTTTGTGCATTTACAATATTCATTGATTTTTGCCATTGAAAAACATGTTTTTCATATACCAGAAATGTTTGAAGCTACTGACTGAATGAAAGGAGCTGGCATCTCACTCTCTTTGAATCTTCTTTATCATGCTAGGATTAACAGGAAAAAGCTAAAAATTTCAGAATTGCACCGTGCAATGTGGAGATATTACTGTTTGTGCATTTACAATATTCATTGATTTTTGCCATTGAAAAACATGTTTTTCATATACCAGAAATGTTTGAAGCTACTGACTGAATGAAAGGAGCTGGCATCTCACTCTCTTTGAATCTTCTTTATCATGCTAGGATTAGCAGGAAAAAGCTAAAAATTTCAGAATTGCACCGTGCAATGTGGAGATATTACTGTTTGTGCATTTACAATATTCATTGATTTTTGCCATTGAAAAACATGTTTTTCATATACCAGAAATGTTTGAAGCTACTGACTGAATGAAAGGAGCTGGCATCTCACTCTCTTTGAATCTTCTTTATCATGCTAGGATTAGCAGGAAAAAGCAAAAAATTTCAGAATTGCACCTTGCAATGTGGAGATATTACTGTTTGTGCATTTACAATATTCATTGATTTTTGCCATTGAAAAACATGTTTTTCATATACCAGAAATGTTTGAAGCTACTGACTGAATGAAAGGAGCTGGCATCTCACTCTCTTTGAATCTTCTTTATCATGCTAGGATTAGCAGGAAAAAGCTAAAAATTTCAGAATTGCACCTTGCAATGTGGAGATATTACTGTTTGTGCATTTACAATATTCATTGATTTTTGCCATTGAAAAACATGTTTTTCATATACCAGAAATGTTTGAAGCTACTGACTGAATGAAAGGAGCTGGCATCTCACTCTCTTTGAATCTTCTTTATCATGCTAGGATTAGCAGGAAAAAGCTAAAAATTTCAGAATTGCACCTTGCAATGTGGAGATATTACTGTTTGTGCATTTACAATATTCATTGATTTTTGCCATTGAAAAACATGTTTTTCATATACCAGAAATGTTTGAAGCTACTGACTGAATGAAAGGAGCTGGCATCTCACTCTCTTTGAATCTTCTTTATCATGCTAGGATTAACAGGAAAAAGCTAAAAATTTCAGAATTGCACCGTGCAATGTGGAGATATTACTGTTTGTGCATTTACAATGTTCATTGATTTTTGCCATTGAAAAACGTCCAGAAATGTTTGAAGCTACTGACTGAATGAAAGGAGCTGGCATCTCACTCTCTTTGAATCTTCTTTATCATGCTAGGATTAGCAGGAAAAAGCTAAAAATTTCAGAATTGCACCTTGCAATGTGGAGATATTACTGTTTGTGCATTTACAATATTCATTGATTTTTGCCATTGAAAAACATGTTTTTCATATACCAGAAATGTTTGAAGCTACTGACTGAATGAAAGGAGCTGGCATCTCACTCTCTTTGAATCTTCTTTATCATGCTAGGATTAGCAGGAAAAAGTTAAAAATTTCAGAATTGCACCGTGCAATGTGGAGATATTACTGTTTGTGCATTTACAATATTCATTGATTTTTGCCATTGAAAAACATGTTTTTCATATACCAGAAATGTTTGAAGCTACTGACTGAATGAAAGGAGCTGGCATCTCACTCTCTTTGAATCTTCTTTATCATGCTAGGATTAGCAGGAAAAAGCAAAAAATTTCAGAATTGCACCGTGCAATGTGGAGATATTACTGTTTGTGCATTTACAATATTCATTGATTTTTGCCATTGAAAAACATGTTTTTCATATACCAGAAATGTTTGAAGCTACTGACTGAATGAAAGGACCTGGCATCTCACTCTCTTTGAATCTTCTTTATCATGCTAGGATTAGCAGGAAAAAGCTAAAAATTTCAGAATTGCACCTTGCAATGTGGAGATATTACTGTTTGTCCATTTACAATATTCATTGATTTTTGCCATTGAAAAACATGTTTTTCATATACCAGAAATGTTTGAAGCTACTGACTGAATGAAAGGAGCTGGCATCTCACTCTCTTTGAATCTTCTTTATCATGCTAGGATTAGCAGGATAAAGCTAAAAATTTCAGAATTGCACCTTGCAATGTGGAGATATGACTGTTTGTGCATTTACAATATTCATTGATTTTTGCCATTGAAAAACATGTTTTTCATATACCAGAAATGTTTGAAGCTACTGACTGAATGAAAGGAGCTGGCATCTCACTCTCTTTGAATCTTCTTTATCATGCTAGGATTAACAGGAAAAAGCTAAAAATTTCAGAATTGCACCGTGCAATGTGGAGATATTACTGTTTGTGCATTTACAATATTCATTGATTTTTGCCATTGAAAAACGTCCAGAAATGTTTGAAGCTACTGACTGAATGAAAGGAGCTGGCATCTCACTCTCTTTGAATCTTCTTTATCATGCTAGGATTAGCAGGAAAAAGCTAAAAATTTCAGAATTGCACCTTGCAATGTGGAGATATTACTGTTTGTGCATTTACAATATTCATTGATTTTTGCCATTGAAAAACATGTTTTTCATATACCAGAAATGTTTGAAGCTACTGACTGAATGAAAGGAGCTGGCATCTCACTCTCTTTGAATCTTCTTTGTCATGCTAGGATTAGCAGGAAAAAGCTAAAAATTTCAGAATTGCACCGTGCAATGTGGAGATATTACTGTTTGTGCATTTACAATATTCATTGATTTTTGCCATTGAAAAACATGTTTTTCATATACCAGAAATGTTTGAAGCTACTGACTGAATGAAAGGAGCTGGCATCTCACTCTCTTTGAATCTTCTTTATCATGCTAGGATTAGCAGGAAAAAGCAAAAAATTTCAGAATTGCACCGTGCAATGTGGAGATATTACTGTTTGTGCATTTACAATATTCATTGATTTTTGCCATTGAAAAACATGTTTTTCATATACCAGAAATGTTTGAAGCTACTGACTGAATGAAAGGAGCTGGCATCTCACTCTCTTTGAATCTTCTTTATCATGCTAGGATTAGCAGGAAAAAGCTAAAAATTTCAGAATTGCACCTTGCAATGTGGAGATATTACTGTTTGTGCATTTACAATATTCATTGATTTTTGCCATTGAAAAACATGTTTTTCATATACCAGAAATGTTTGAAGCTACTGACTGAATGAAAGGAGCTGGCATCTCACTCTCTTTGAATCTTCTTTATCATGCTAGGATTAACAGGAAAAAGCTAAAAATTTCAGAATTGCACCGTGCAATGTGGAGATATTACTGTTTGTGCATTTACAATATTCATTGATTTTTGCCATTGAAAAACGTCCAGAAATGTTTGAAGCTACTGACTGAATGAAAGGAGCTGGCATCTCACTCTCTTTGAATCTTCTTTATCATGCTAGGATTAGCAGGAAAAAGCTAAAAATTTCAGAATTGCACCTTGCAATGTGGAGATATTACTGTTTGTGCATTTACAATATTCATTGATTTTTGCCATTGAAAAACATGTTTTTCATATACCAGAAATGTTTGAAGCTACTGACTGAATGAAAGGAGCTGGCATCTCACTCTCTTTGAATCTTCTTTATCATGCTAGGATTAGCAGGAAAAAGCTAAAAATTTCAGAATTGCACCGTGCAATGTGGAGATATTACTGTTTGTGCATTTACAATATTCATTGATTTTTGCCATTGAAAAACATGTTTTTCATATACCAGAAATGTTTGAAGCTACTGACTGAATGAAAGGAGCTGGCATCTCACTCTCTTTGAATCTTCTTTATCATGCTAGGATTAGCAGGAAAAAGCAAAAAATTTCAGAATTGCACCGTGCAATGTGGAGATATTACTGTTTGTGCATTTACAATATTCATTGATTTTTGCCATTGAAAAACATGTTTTTCATATACCAGAAATGTTTGAAGCTACTGACTGAATGAAAGGAGCTGGCATCTCACTCTCTTTGAATCTTTATCATGCTAGGATTAACAGGAAAAAGCTAAAAATTTCAGAATTGCACCTTGCAATGTGGAGATATTACTGTTTGTGCATTTACAATATTCATTGATTTTTGCCATTGAAAAACGTCCAGAAATGTTTGAAGCTACTGACTGAATGAAAGGAGCTGGCATCTCACTCTCTTTGAATCTTCTTTATCATGCTAGGATTAACAGGAAAAAGCAAAAAATTTCAGAATTGCACCTTGCAATGTGGAGATATTACTGTTTGTGCATTTACAATATTCATTGATTTTTGCCATTGAAAAACATGTTTTTCATATACCAGAAATGTTTGAAGCTACTGACTGAATGAAAGGAGCTGGCATCTCACTCTCTTTGAATCTTCTTTATCATGCTAGGATTAACAGGAAAAAGCAAAAAATTTCAGAATTGCACCGTGCAATGTGGAGATATTACTGTTTGTGCATTTACAATATTCATTGATTTTTGCCCCTGAAAAACGTCCAGAAATGTTTGAAGCTACTGACTGAATGAAAGGAGCTGGCATCTCACTCTCTTTGAATCTTCTTTATCATGCTAGGATTAGCAGGAAAAAGCTAAAAATTTCAGAATTGCACCGTGCAATGTGGAGATATTACTGTTTGTGCATTTACAATATTCATTGATTTTTGCCATTGAAAAACATGTTTTTCATATACCAGAAATGTTTGAAGCTACTGACTGAATGAAAGGAGCTGGCATCTCACTCTCTTTGAATCTTCTTTATCATGCTAGGATTAGCAGGAAAAAGCTAAAAATTTCAGAATTGCACCGTGCAATGTGGAGATATTACTGTTTGTGCATTTACAATATTCATTGATTTTTGCCATTGAAAAACATGTTTTTCATATACCAGAAATGTTTGAAGCTACTGACTGAATGAAAGGAGCTGGCATCTCACTCTCTTTGAATCTTCTTTATCATGCTAGGATTAACAGGAAAAAGCAAAAAATTTCAGAATTGCACCGTGCAATGTGGAGATATTACTGTTTGTGCATTTACAATATTCATTGATTTTTGCCATTGAAAAACATGTTTTTCATATACCAGAAATGTTTGAAGCTACTGACTGAATGAAAGGAGCTGGCATCTCACTCTCTTTGAATCTTCTTTATCATGCTAGGATTAGCAGGAAAAAGCTAAAAATTTCAGAATTGCACCTTGCAATGTGGAGATATTACTGTTTGTGCATTTACAATATTCATTGATTTTTGCCATTGAAAAACATGTTTTTCATATACCAGAAATGTTTGAAGCTACTGACTGAATGAAAGGAGCTGGCATCTCACTCTCTTTGAATCTTCTTTATCATGCTAGGATTAGCAGGAAAAAGCTAAAAATTTCAGAATTGCACCTTGCAATGTGGAGATATTACTGTTTGTGCATTTACAATATTCATTGATTTTTGCCATTGAAAAACATGTTTTTCATATACCAGAAATGTTTGAAGCTACTGACTGAATGAAAGGAGCTGGCATCTCACTCTCTTTGAATCTTCTTTATCATGCTAGGATTAACAGGAAAAAGCTAAAAATTTCAGAATTGCACCGTGCAATGTGGAGATATTACTGTTTGTGCATTTACAATATTCATTGATTTTTGCCATTGAAAAACGTCCAGAAATGTTTGAAGCTACTGACTGAATGAAAGGAGCTGGCATCTCACTCTCTTTGAATCTTCTTTATCATGCTAGGATTAGCAGGAAAAAGCAAAAAATTTCAGAATTGCACCGTGCAATGTGGAGATATTACTGTTTGTGCATTAACAATATTCATTGATTTTTGCCATTGAAAAACATGTTTTTCATATACCAGAAATGTTTGAAGCTACTGACTGAATGAAAGGAGCTGGCATCTCACTCTCTTTGAATCTTCTTTATCATGCTAGGATTAACAGGAAAAAGTTAAAAATTTCAGAATTGCACCGTGCAATGTGGAGATATTACTGTTTGTGCATTTACAATATTCATTGATTTTTGCCATTGAAAAACATGTTTTTCATATACCAGAAATGTTTGAAGCTACTGACTGAATGAAAGGAGCTGGCATCTCACTCTCTTTGAATCTTCTTTATCATGCTAGGATTAACAGGAAAAAGCTAAAAATTTCAGAATTGCACCTTGCAATGTGG
Source organism: Phyllobates terribilis (assembly GCF_046119375.1). Classification (NCBI taxonomy): domain Eukaryota; kingdom Metazoa; phylum Chordata; class Amphibia; order Anura; family Dendrobatidae; genus Phyllobates; species Phyllobates terribilis. The sequence continues at coordinate 26,478 of NW_027367587.1, forward strand.
AGATATTACTGTTTGTGCATTTACAATATTCATTGATTTTTGCCATTGAAAAACGTCCAGAAATGTTTGAAGCTACTGACTGAATGAAAGGAGCTGGCATCTCACTCTCTTTGAATCTTCTTTATCATGCTAGGATTAACAGGAAAAAGCTAAAAATTTCAGAATTGCACCTTGCAATGTGGAGATATTACTGTTTGTGCATTTACAATATTCATTGATTTTTGCCATTGAAAAACATGTTTTTCATATACCAGAAATGTTTGAAGCTACTGACTGAATGAAAGGAGCTGGCATCTCACTCTCTTTGAATCTTCTTTATCATGCTAGGATTAGCAGGAAAAAGCAAAAAATTTCAGAATTGCACCTTGCAATGTGGAGATATTACTGTTTGTGCATTTACAATATTCATTGATTTTTGCCATTGAAAAACATGTTTTTCATATACCAGAAATGTTTGAAGCTACTGACTGAATGAAAGGAGCTGGCATCTCACTCTCTTTGAATCTTCTTTATCATGCTAGGATTAGCAGGAAAAAGCAAAAAATTTCAGAATTGCACCGTGCAATGTGGAGATATTACTGTTTGTGCATTTACAATATTCATTGATTTTTGAAATTGAAAAACATGTTTTTCATATACCAGAAATGTTTGAAGCTACTGACTGAATGAAAGGAGCTGGCATCTCACTCTCTTTGAATCTTCTTTATCATGCTAGGATTAACAGGAAAAAGCTAAAAATTTCAGAATTGCACCGTGCAATGTGGAGATATTACTGTTTGTGCATTTACAATATTCATTGATTTTTGCCATTGAAAAACATGTTTTTCATATAACAGAAATGTTTGAAGCTACTGACTGAATGAAAGGAGCTGGCATCTCACTCTCTTTGAATCTTCTTTATCATGCTAGGATTAACAGGAAAAAGCTAAAAATTTCAGAATTGCACCGTGCAATGTGGAGATATTACTGTTTGTGCATTTACAATATTCATTGATTTTTGCCATTGAAAAACATGTTTTTCATATACCAGAAATGTTTGAAGCTACTGACTGAATGAAAGGAGCTGGCATCTCACTCTCTTTGAATCTTCTTTATCATGCTAGGATTAGCAGGAAAAAGCAAAAAATTTCAGAATTGCACCTTGCAATGTGGAGATATTACTGTTTGTGCATTTACAATATTCATTGATTTTTGCCATTGAAAAACGTCCAGAAATGTTTGAAGCTACTGACTGAATGAAAGGAGCTGGCATCTCACTCTCTTTGAATCTTCTTTATCATGCTAGGATTAACAGGAAAAAGCTAAAAATTTCAGAATTGCACCGTGCAATGTGGAGATATTACTGTTTGTGCATTTACAATATTCATTGATTTTTGCCATTGAAAAACATGTTTTTCATATACCAGAAATGTTTGAAGCTACTGACTGAATGAAAGGAGCTGGCATCTCACTCTCTTTGAATCTTCTTTATCATGCTAGGATTAACAGGAAAAAGCAAAAAATTTCAGAATTGCACCGTGCAATGTGGAGATATTACTGTTTGTGCATTTACAATATTCATTGATTTTTGCCATTGAAAAACATGTTTTTCATATACCAGAAATGTTTGAAGCTACTGACTGAATGAAAGGAGCTGGCATCTCACTCTCTTTGAATCTTCTTTATCATGCTAGGATTAGCAGGAAAAAGCAAAAAATTTCAGAATTGCACCGTGCAATGTGGAGATATTACTGTTTGTGCATTTACAATATTCATTGATTTTTGCCATTGAAAAACATGTTTTTCATATACCAGAAATGTTTGAAGCTACTGACTGAATGAAAGGAGCTGGCATCTCACTCTCTTTGAATCTTCTTTATCATGCTAGGATTAACAGGAAAAAGCTAAAAATTTCAGAATTGCACCGTGCAATGTGGAGATATTACTGTTTGTGCATTTACAATATTCATTGATTTTTGCCATTGAAAAACGTCCAGAAATGTTTGAAGCTACTGACTGAATGAAAGGAGCTGGCATCTCACTCTCTTTGAATCTTCTTTATCATGCTAGGATTAGCAGGAAAAAGCAAAAAATTTCAGAATTGCACCGTGCAATGTGGAGATATTACTGTTTGTGCATTTACAATATTCATTGATTTTTGCCATTGAAAAACATGTTTTTCATATACCAGAAATGTTTGAAGCTACTGACTGAATGAAAGGAGCTGGCATCTCACTCTCTTTGAATCTTCTTTATCATGCTAGGATTAGCAGGAAAAAGCAAAAAATTTCAGAATTGCACCTTGCAATGTGGAGATATTACTGTTTGTGCATTTACAATATTCATTGATTTTTGCCTTTGAAAAACATGTTTTTCATATACCAGAAATGTTTGAAGCTACTGACTGAATGAAAGGAGCTGGCATCTCACTCTCTTTGAATCTTTATCATGCTAGGATTAACAGGAAAAAGCTAAAAATTTCAGAATTGCACCTTGCAATGTGGAGATATTACTGTTTGTGCATTTACAATATTCATTGATTTTTGCCATTGAAAAACGTCCAGAAATGTTTGAAGCTACTGACTGAATGAAAGGAGCTGGCATCTCACTCTCTTTGAATCTTCTTTATCATGCTAGGATTAACAGGAAAAAGCAAAAAATTTCAGAATTGCACCTTGCAATGTGGAGATATTACTGTTTGTGCATTTACAATATTCATTGATTTTTGCCATTGAAAAACATGTTTTTCATATACCAGAAATGTTTGAAGCTACTGACTGAATGAAAGGAGCTGGCATCTCACTCTCTTTGAATCTTCTTTATCATGCTAGGATTAGCAGGAAAAAGCTAAAAATTTCAGAATTGCACCTTGCAATGTGGAGATATTACTGTTTGTGCATTTACAATATTCATTGATTTTTGCCATTGAAAAACATGTTTTTCATATACCAGAAATGTTTGAAGCTACTGACTGAATGAAAGGAGCTGGCATCTCACTCTCTTTGAATCTTCTTTATCATGCTAGGATTAGCAGGAAAAAGCTAAAAATTTCAGAATTGCACCTTGCAATGTGGAGATATTACTGTTTGTGCATTTACAATATTCATTGATTTTTGCCATTGAAAAACATGTTTTTCATATACCAGAAATGTTTGAAGCTACTGACTGAATGAAAGGAGCTGGCATCTCACTCTCTTTGAATCTTCTTTATCATGCTAGGATTAACAGGAAAAAGCTAAAAATTTCAGAATTGCACCGTGCAATGTGGAGATATTACTGTTTGTGCATTTACAATATTCATTGATTTTTGCCATTGAAAAACGTCCAGAAATGTTTGAAGCTACTGACTGAATGAAAGGAGCTGGCATCTCACTCTCTTTGAATCTTCTTTATCATGCTAGGATTAGCAGGAAAAAGCAAAAAATTTCAGAATTGCACCGTGCAATGTGGAGATATTACTGTTTGTGCATTTACAATATTCATTGATTTTTGCCATTGAAAAACATGTTTTTCATATACCAGAAATGTTTGAAGCTACTGACTGAATGAAAGGAGCTGGCATCTCACTCTCTTTGAATCTTCTTTATCATGCTAGGATTAACAGGAAAAAGCTAAAAATTTCAGAATTGCACCGTGCAATGTGGAGATATTACTGTTTGTGCATTTACAATATTCATTGATTTTTGCCATTGAAAAACATGTTTTTCATATACCAGAAATGTTTGAAGCTACTGACTGAATGAAAGGAGCTGGCATCTCACTCTCTTTGAATCTTCTTTATCATGCTAGGATTAACAGGAAAAAGCTAAAAATTTCAGAATTGCACCTTGCAATGTGGAGATATTACTGTTTGTGCATTTACAATATTCATTGATTTTTGCCATTGAAAAACGTCCAGAAATGTTTGAAGCTACTGACTGAATGAAAGGAGCTGGCATCTCACTCTCTTTGAATCTTCTTTATCATGCTAGGATTAACAGGAAAAAGCTAAAAATTTCAGAATTGCACCTTGCAATGTGGAGATATTACTGTTTGTGCATTTACAATATTCATTGATTTTTGCCATTGAAAAACATGTTTTTCATATACCAGAAATGTTTGAAGCTACTGACTGAATGAAAGGAGCTGGCATCTCACTCTCTTTGAATCTTCTTTATCATGCTAGGATTAGCAGGAAAAAGCAAAAAATTTCAGAATTGCACCTTGCAATGTGGAGATATTACTGTTTGTGCATTTACAATATTCATTGATTTTTGCCATTGAAAAACATGTTTTTCATATACCAGAAATGTTTGAAGCTACTGACTGAATGAAAGGAGCTGGCATCTCACTCTCTTTGAATCTTCTTTATCATGCTAGGATTAGCAGGAAAAAGCAAAAAATTTCAGAATTGCACCGTGCAATGTGGAGATATTACTGTTTGTGCATTTACAATATTCATTGATTTTTGAAATTGAAAAACATGTTTTTCATATACCAGAAATGTTTGAAGCTACTGACTGAATGAAAGGAGCTGGCATCTCACTCTCTTTGAATCTTCTTTATCATGCTAGGATTAACAGGAAAAAGCTAAAAATTTCAGAATTGCACCGTGCAATGTGGAGATATTACTGTTTGTGCATTTACAATATTCATTGATTTTTGCCATTGAAAAACATGTTTTTCATATACCAGAAATGTTTGAAGCTACTGACTGAATGAAAGGAGCTGGCATCTCACTCTCTTTGAATCTTCTTTATCATGCTAGGATTAACAGGAAAAAGCTAAAAATTTCAGAATTGCACCGTGCAATGTGGAGATATTACTGTTTGTGCATTTACAATATTCATTGATTTTTGCCATTGAAAAACATGTTTTTCATATACCAGAAATGTTTGAAGCTACTGACTGAATGAAAGGAGCTGGCATCTCACTCTCTTTGAATCTTCTTTATCATGCTAGGATTAGCAGGAAAAAGCAAAAAATTTCAGAATTGCACCTTGCAATGTGGAGATATTACTGTTTGTGCATTTACAATATTCATTGATTTTTGCCATTGAAAAACGTCCAGAAATGTTTGAAGCTACTGACTGAATGAAAGGAGCTGGCATCTCACTCTCTTTGAATCTTCTTTATCATGCTAGGATTAACAGGAAAAAGCTAAAAATTTCAGAATTGCACCGTGCAATGTGGAGATATTACTGTTTGTGCATTTACAATATTCATTGATTTTTGCCATTGAAAAACATGTTTTTCATATACCAGAAATGTTTGAAGCTACTGACTGAATGAAAGGAGCTGGCATCTCACTCTCTTTGAATCTTCTTTATCATGCTAGGATTAACAGGAAAAAGCAAAAAATTTCAGAATTGCACCGTGCAATGTGGAGATATTACTGTTTGTGCATTTACAATATTCATTGATTTTTGCCATTGAAAAACATGTTTTTCATATACCAGAAATGTTTGAAGCTACTGACTGAATGAAAGGAGCTGGCATCTCACTCTCTTTGAATCTTCTTTATCATGCTAGGATTAGCAGGAAAAAGCAAAAAATTTCAGAATTGCACCGTGCAATGTGGAGATATTACTGTTTGTGCATTTACAATATTCATTGATTTTTGCCATTGAAAAACATGTTTTTCATATACCAGAAATGTTTGAAGCTACTGACTGAATGAAAGGAGCTGGCATCTCACTCTCTTTGAATCTTCTTTATCATGCTAGGATTAACAGGAAAAAGCTAAAAATTTCAGAATTGCACAGTGCAATGTGGAGATATTACTGTTTGTGCATTTACAATATTCATTGATTTTTGCCATTGAAAAACGTCCAGAAATGTTTGAAGCTACTGACTGAATGAAAGGAGCTGGCATCTCACTCTCTTTGAATCTTCTTTATCATGCTAGGATTAGCAGGAAAAAGCAAAAAATTTCAGAATTGCACCGTGCAATGTGGAGATATTACTGTTTGTGCATTTACAATATTCATTGATTTTTGCCATTGAAAAACATGTTTTTCATATACCAGAAATGTTTGAAGCTACTGACTGAATGAAAGGAGCTGGCATCTCACTCTCTTTGAATCTTCTTTATCATGCTAGGATTAGCAGGAAAAAGCAAAAAATTTCAGAATTGCACCTTGCAATGTGGAGATATTACTGTTTGTGCATTTACAATATTCATTGATTTTTGCCATTGAAAAACATGTTTTTCATATACCAGAAATGTTTGAAGCTACTGACTGAATGAAAGGAGCTGGCATCTCACTCTCTTTGAATCTTCTTTATCATGCTAGGATTAGCAGGAAAAAGCTAAAAATTTCAGAATTGCACCGTGCAATGTGGAGATATTACTGTTTGTGCATTTACAATATTCATTGATTTTTGCCATTGAAAAACATGTTTTTCATATACCAGAAATGTTTGAAGCTACTGACTGAATGAAAGGAGCTGGCATCTCACTCTCTTTGAATCTTCTTTATCATGCTAGGATTAGCAGGAAAAAGCAAAAAATTTCAGAATTGCACCGTGCAATGTGGAGATATTACTGTTTGTGCATTTACAATATTCATTGATTTTTGCCATTGAAAAACATGTTTTTCATATACCAGAAATGTTTGAAGCTACTGACTGAATGAAAGGAGCTGGCATCTCACTCTCTTTGAATCTTTATCATGCTAGGATTAACAGGAAAAAGCTAAAAATTTCAGAATTGCACCTTGCAATGTGGAGATATTACTGTTTGTGCATTTACAATATTCATTGATTTTTGCCATTGAAAAACGTCCAGAAATGTTTGAAGCTACTGACTGAATGAAAGGAGCTGGCATCTCACTCTCTTTGAATCTTCTTTATCATGCTAGGATTAACAGGAAAAAGCAAAAAATTTCAGAATTGCACCTTGCAATGTGGAGATATTACTGTTTGTGCATTTACAATATTCATTGATTTTTGCCATTGAAAAACATGTTTTTCATATACCAGAAATGTTTGAAGCTACTGACTGAATGAAAGGAGCTGGCATCTCACTCTCTTTGAATCTTCTTTATCATGCTAGGATTAACAGGAAAAAGCAAAAAATTTCAGAATTGCACCGTGCAATGTGGAGATATTACTGTTTGTGCATTTACAATATTCATTGATTTTTGCCATTGAAAAACGTCCAGAAATGTTTGAAGCTACTGACTGAATGAAAGGAGCTGGCATCTCACTCTCTTTGAATCTTCTTTATCATGCTAGGATTAGCAGGAAAAAGCTAAAAATTTCAGAATTGCACCGTGCAATGTGGAGATATTACTGTTTGTGCATTTACAATATTCATTGATTTTTGCCATTGAAAAACATGTTTTTCATATACCAGAAATGTTTGAAGCTACTGACTGAATGAAAGGAGCTGGCATCTCACTCTCTTTGAATCTTCTTTATCATGCTAGGATTAGCAGGAAAAAGCTAAAAATTTCAGAATTGCACCGTGCAATGTGGAGATATTACTGTTTGTGCATTTACAATATTCATTGATTTTTGCCATTGAAAAACATGTTTTTCATATACCAGAAATGTTTGAAGCTACTGACTGAATGAAAGGAGCTGGCATCTCACTCTCTTTGAATCTTCTTTATCATGCTAGGATTAACAGGAAAAAGCAAAAAATTTCAGAATTGCACCGTGCAATGTGGAGATATTACTGTTTGTGCATTTACAATATTCATTGATTTTTGCCATTGAAAAACATGTTTTTCATATACCAGAAATGTTTGAAGCTACTGACTGAATGAAAGGAGCTGGCATCTCACTCTCTTTGAATCTTCTTTATCATGCTAGGATTAGCAGGAAAAAGCTAAAAATTTCAGAATTGCACCTTGCAATGTGGAGATATTACTGTTTGTGCATTTACAATATTCATTGATTTTTGCCATTGAAAAACATGTTTTTCATATACCAGAAATGTTTGAAGCTACTGACTGAATGAAAGGAGCTGGCATCTCACTCTCTTTGAATCTTCTTTATCATGCTAGGATTAGCAGGAAAAAGCTAAAAATTTCAGAATTGCACCTTGCAATGTGGAGATATTACTGTTTGTGCATTTACAATATTCATTGATTTTTGCCATTGAAAAACGTCCAGAAATGTTTGAAGCTACTGACTGAATGAAAGGAGCTGGCATCTCACTCTCTTTGAATCTTCTTTATCATGCTAGGATTAGCAGGAAAAAGCAAAAAATTTCAGAATTGCACCGTGCAATGTGGAGATATTACTGTTTGTGCATTAACAATATTCATTGATTTTTGCCATTGAAAAACATGTTTTTCATATACCAGAAATGTTTGAAGCTACTGACTGAATGAAAGGAGCTGGCATCTCACTCTCTTTGAATCTTCTTTATCATGCTAGGATTAACAGGAAAAAGCTAAAAATTTCAGAATTGCACCGTGCAATGTGGAGATATTACTGTTTGTGCATTTACAATATTCATTGATTTTTGCCATTGAAAAACATGTTTTTCATATACCAGAAATGTTTGAAGCTACTGACTGAATGAAAGGAGCTGGCATCTCACTCTCTTTGAATCTTCTTTATCATGCTAGGATTAACAGGAAAAAGCTAAAAATTTCAGAATTGCACCTTGCAATGTGGAGATATTACTGTTTGTGCATTTACAATATTCATTGATTTTTGCCATTGAAAAACGTCCAGAAATGTTTGAAGCTACTGACTGAATGAAAGGAGCTGGCATCTCACTCTCTTTGAATCTTCTTTATCATGCTAGGATTAACAGGAAAAAGCTAAAAATTTCAGAATTGCACCTTGCAATGTGGAGATATTACTGTTTGTGCATTTACAATATTCATTGATTTTTGCCATTGAAAAACATGTTTTTCATATACCAGAAATGTTTGAAGCTACTGACTGAATGAAAGGAGCTGGCATCTCACTCTCTTTGAATCTTCTTTATCATGCTAGGATTAGCAGGAAAAAGCAAAAAATTTCAGAATTGCACCTTGCAATGTGGAGAAATTACTGTTTGTGCATTTACAATATTCATTGATTTTTGCCATTGAAAAACATGTTTTTCATATACCAGAAATGTTTGAAGCTACTGACTGAATGAAAGGAGCTGGCATCTCACTCTCTTTGAATCTTCTTTATCATGCTAGGATTAGCAGGAAAAAGCAAAAAATTTCAGAATTGCACCGTGCAATGTGGAGATATTACTGTTTGTGCATTTACAATATTCATTGATTTTTGAAATTGAAAAACATGTTTTTCATATACCAGAAATGTTTGAAGCTACTGACTGAATGAAAGGAGCTGGCATCTCACTCTCTTTGAATCTTCTTTATCATGCTAGGATTAACAGGAAAAAGCTAAAAATTTCAGAATTGCACCGTGCAATGTGGAGATATTACTGTTTGTGCATTTACAATATTCATTGATTTTTGCCATTGAAAAACATGTTTTTGATATACCAGAAATGTTTGAAGCTACTGACTGAATGAAAGGAGCTGGCATCTCACTCTCTTTGAATCTTCTTTATCATGCTAGGATTAGCAGGAAAAAGCAAAAAATTTCAGAATTGCACCGTGCAATGTGGAGATATTACTGTTTGTGCATTTACAATATTCATTGATTTTTGCCATTGAAAAACATGTTTTTCATATACCAGAAATGTTTGAAGCTACTGACTGAATGAAATGAGCTGGCATCTCACTCTCTTTGAATCTTCTTTATCATGCTAGGATTAACAGGAAAAAGCTAAAAATTTCAGAATTGCACCGTGCAATGTGGAGATATTACTGTTTGTGCATTTACAATATTCATTGATTTTTGCCATTGAAAAACGTCCAGAAATGTTTGAAGCTACTGACTGAATGAAAGGAGCTGGCATCTCACTCTCTTTGAATCTTCTTTATCATGCTAGGATTAGCAGGAAAAAGCAAAAAATTTCAGAATTGCACCGTGCAATGTGGAGATATTACTGTTTGTGCATTTACAATATTCATTGATTTTTGCCATTGAAAAACATGTTTTTCATATACCAGAAATGTTTGAAGCTACTGACTGAATGAAAGGAGCTGGCATCTCACTCTCTTTGAATCTTCTTTATCATGCTAGGATTAGCAGGAAAAAGCAAAAAATTTCAGAATTGCACCTTGCAATGTGGAGATATTACTGTTTGTGCATTTACAATATTCATTGATTTTTGCCATTGAAAAACATGTTTTTCATATACCAGAAATGTTTGAAGCTACTGACTGAATGAAAGGAGCTGGCATCTCACTCTCTTTGAATCTTCTTTATCATGCTAGGATTAACAGGAAAAAGCTAAAAATTTCAGAATTGCACCTTGCAATGTGGAGATATTACTGTTTGTGCATTTACAATATTCATTGATTTTTGCCATTGAAAAACATGTTTTTCATATACCAGAAATGTTTGAAGCTACTGACTGAATGAAAGGAGCTGGCATCTCACTCTCTTTGAATCTTCTTTATCATGCTAGGATTAACAGGAAAAAGCAAAAAATTTCAGAATTGCACCTTGCAATGTGGAGATATTACTGTTTGTGCATTTACAATATTCATTGATTTTTGCCATTGAAAAACATGTTTTTCATATACCAGAAATGTTTGAAGCTACTGACTGAATGAAAGGAGCTGGCATCTCACTCTCTTTGAATCTTCTTTATCATGCTAGGATTAACAGGAAAAAGCTAAAAATTTCAGAATTGCACCGTGCAATGTGGAGATATTACTGTTTGTGCATTTACAATATTCATTGATTTTTGCCATTGAAAAACGTCCAGAAATGTTTGAAGCTACTGACTGAATGAAAGGAGCTGGCATCTCACTCTCTTTGAATCTTCTTTATCATGCTAGGATTAACAGGAAAAAGCTAAAAATTTCAGAATTGCACCTTGCAATGTGGAGATATTACTGTTTGTGCATTTACAATATTCATTGATTTTTGCCATTGAAAAACATGTTTTTCATATACCAGAAATGTTTGAAGCTACTGACTGAATGAAAGGAGCTGGCATCTCACTCTCTTTGAATCTTCTTTATCATGCTAGGATTAGCAGGAAAAAGCAAAAAATTTCAGAATTGCACCTTGCAATGTGGAGATATTACTGTTTGTGCATTTACAATATTCATTGATTTTTGCCATTGAAAAACATGTTTTTCATATACCAGAAATGTTTGAAGCTACTGACTGAATGAAAGGAGCTGGCATCTCACTCTCTTTGAATCTTCTTTATCATGCTAGGATTAGCAGGAAAAAGCAAAAAATTTCAGAATTGCACCGTGCAATGTGGAGATATTACTGTTTGTGCATTTACAATATTCATTGATTTTTGAAATTGAAAAACATGTTTTTCATATACCAGAAATGTTTGAAGCTACTGACTGAATGAAAGGAGCTGGCATCTCACTCTCTTTGAATCTTCTTTATCATGCTAGGATTAACAGGAAAAAGCTAAAAATTTCAGAATTGCACCGTGCAATGTGGAGATATTACTGTTTGTGCATTTACAATATTCATTGATTTTTGCCATTGAAAAACATGTTTTTCATATACCAGAAATGTTTGAAGCTACTGACTGAATGAAAGGAGCTGGCATCTCACTCTCTTTGAATCTTCTTTATCATGCTAGGATTAACAGGAAAAAGCTAAAAATTTCAGAATTGCACCGTGCAATGTGGAGATATTACTGTTTGTGCATTTACAATATTCATTGATTTTTGCCATTGAAAAACATGTTTTTCATATACCAGAAATGTTTGAAGCTACTGACTGAATGAAAGGAGCTGGCATCTCACTCTCTTTGAATCTTCTTTATCATGCTAGGATTAGCAGGAAAAAGCAAAAAATTTCAGAATTGCACCGTGCAATGTGGAGATATTGCTGTTTGTGCATTTACAATATTCATTGATTTTTGCCATTGAAAAACATGTTTTTCATATACCAGAAATGTTTGAAGCTACTGACTGAATGAAAGGAGCTGGCATCTCACTCTCTTTGAATCTTCTTTATCATGCTAGGATTAACAGGAAAAAGCTAAAAATTTCAGAATTGCACCGTGCAATGTGGAGATATTACTGTTTGTGCATTTACAATATTCATTGATTTTTGCCATTGAAAAACGTCCAGAAATGTTTGAAGCTACTGACTGAATGAAAGGAGCTGGCATCTCACTCTCTTTGAATCTTCTTTATCATGCTAGGATTAGCAGGAAAAAGCAAAAAATTTCAGAATTGCACCGTGCAATGTGGAGATATTACTGTTTGTGCATTTACAATATTCATTGATTTTTGCCATTGAAAAACATGTTTTTCATATACCAGAAATGTTTGAAGCTACTGACTGAATGAAAGGAGCTGGCATCTCACTCTCTTTGAATCTTCTTTATCATGCTAGGATTAGCAGGAAAAAGCAAAAAATTTCAGAATTGCACCTTGCAATGTGGAGATATTACTGTTTGTGCATTTACAATATTCATTGATTTTTGCCATTGAAAAACATGTTTTTCATATACCAGAAATGTTTGAAGCTACTGACTGAATGAAAGGAGCTGGCATCTCACTCTCTTTGAATCTTCTTTATCATGCTAGGATTAACAGGAAAAAGCTAAAAATTTCAGAATTGCACCTTGCAATGTGGAGATATTACTGTTTGTGCATTTACAATATTCATTGATTTTTGCCATTGAAAAACATGTTTTTCATATACCAGAAATGTTTGAAGCTACTGACTGAATGAAAGGAGCTGGCATCTCACTCTCTTTGAATCTTCTTTATCATGCTAGGATTAACAGGAAAAAGCAAAAAATTTCAGAATTGCACCTTGCAATGTGGAGATATTACTGTTTGTGCATTTACAATATTCATTGATTTTTGCCATTGAAAAACATGTTTTTCATATACCAGAAATGTTTGAAGCTACTGACTGAATGAAAGGAGCTGGCATCTCACTCTCTTTGAATCTTCTTTATCATGCTAGGATTAACAGGAAAAAGCTAAAAATTTCAGAATTGCACCGTGCAATGTGGAGATATTACTGTTTGTGCATTTACAATATTCATTGATTTTTGCCATTGAAAAACGTCCAGAAATGTTTGAAGCTACTGACTGAATGAAAGGAGCTGGCATCTCACTCTCTTTGAATCTTCTTTATCATGCTAGGATTAACAGGAAAAAGCTAAAAATTTCAGAATTGCACCTTGCAATGTGGAGATATTACTGTTTGTGCATTTACAATATTCATTGATTTTTGCCATTGAAAAACATGTTTTTCATATACCAGAAATGTTTGAAGCTACTGACTGAATGAAAGGAGCTGGCATCTCACTCTCTTTGAATCTTCTTTATCATGCTAGGATTAGCAGGAAAAAGCAAAAAATTTCAGAATTGCACCTTGCAATGTGGAGATATTACTGTTTGTGCATTTACAATATTCATTGATTTTTGCCATTGAAAAACATGTTTTTCATATACCAGAAATGTTTGAAGCTACTGACTGAATGAAAGGAGCTGGCATCTCACTCTCTTTGAATCTTCTTTATCATGCTAGGATTAGCAGGAAAAAGCAAAAAATTTCAGAATTGCACCGTGCAATGTGGAGATATTACTGTTTGTGCATTTACAATATTCATTGATTTTTGAAATTGAAAAACATGTTTTTCATATACCAGAAATGTTTGAAGCTACTGACTGAATGAAAGGAGCTGGCATCTCACTCTCTTTGAATCTTCTTTATCATGCTAGGATTAACAGGAAAAAGCTAAAAATTTCAGAATTGCACCGTGCAATGTGGAGATATTACTGTTTGTGCATTTACAATATTCATTGATTTTTGCCATTGAAAAACATGTTTTTCATATACCAGAAATGTTTGAAGCTACTGACTGAATGAAAGGAGCTGGCATCTCACTCTCTTTGAATCTTCTTTATCATGCTAGGATTAACAGGAAAAAGCTAAAAATTTCAGAATTGCACCGTGCAATGTGGAGATATTACTGTTTGTGCATTTACAATATTCATTGATTTTTGCCATTGAAAAACATGTTTTTCATATACCAGAAATGTTTGAAGCTACTGACTGAATGAAAGGAGCTGGCATCTCACTCTCTTTGAATCTTCTTTATCATGCTAGGATTAGCAGGAAAAAGCAAAAAATTTCAGAATTGCACCGTGCAATGTGGAGATATTGCTGTTTGTGCATTTACAATATTCATTGATTTTTGCCATTGAAAAACATGTTTTTCATATACCAGAAATGTTTGAAGCTACTGACTGAATGAAAGGAGCTGGCATCTCACTCTCTTTGAATCTTCTTTATCATGCTAGGATTAACAGGAAAAAGCTAAAAATTTCAGAATTGCACCGTGCAATGTGGAGATATTACTGTTTGTGCATTTACAATATTCATTGATTTTTGCCATTGAAAAACGTCCAGAAATGTTTGAAGCTACTGACTGAATGAAAGGAGCTGGCATCTCACTCTCTTTGAATCTTCTTTATCATGCTAGGATTAGCAGGAAAAAGCAAAAAATTTCAGAATTGCACCGTGCAATGTGGAGATATTACTGTTTGTGCATTTACAATATTCATTGATTTTTGCCATTGAAAAACATGTTTTTCATATACCAGAAATGTTTGAAGCTACTGACTGAATGAAAGGAGCTGGCATCTCACTCTCTTTGAATCTTCTTTATCATGCTAGGATTAGCAGGAAAAAGCAAAAAATTTCAGAATTGCACCTTGCAATGTGGAGATATTACTGTTTGTGCATTTACAATATTCATTGATTTTTGCCATTGAAAAACATGTTTTTCATATACCAGAAATGTTTGAAGCTACTGACTGAATGAAAGGAGCTGGCATCTCACTCTCTTTGAATCTTCTTTATCATGCTAGGATTAACAGGAAAAAGCTAAAAATTTCAGAATTGCACCTTGCAATGTGGAGATATTACTGTTTGTGCATTTACAATTTTCATTGATTTTTGCCATTGAAAAACATGTTTTTCATATACCAGAAATGTTTGAAGCTACTGACTGAATGAAAGGAGCTGGCATCTCACTCTCTTTGAATCTTCTTTATCATGCTAGGATTAACAGGAAAAAGCAAAAAATTTCAGAATTGCACCTTGCAATGTGGAGATATTACTGTTTGTGCATTTACAATATTCATTGATTTTTGCCATTGAAAAACATGTTTTTCATATACCAGAAATGTTTGAAGCTACTGACTGAATGAAAGGAGCTGGCATCTCACTCTCTTTGAATCTTCTTTATCATGCTAGGATTAACAGGAAAAAGCTAAAAATTTCAGAATTGCACCGTGCAATGTGGAGATATTACTGTTTGTGCATTTACAATATTCATTGATTTTTGCCATTGAAAAACGTCCAGAAATGTTTGAAGCTACTGACTGAATGAAAGGAGCTGGCATCTCACTCTCTTTGAATCTTCTTTATCATGCTAGGATTAGCAGGAAAAAGCTAAAAATTTCAGAATTGCACCTTGCAATGTGGAGATATTACTGTTTGTGCATTTACAATATTCATTGATTTTTGCCATTGAAAAACATGTTTTTCATATACCAGAAATGTTTGAAGCTACTGACTGAATGAAAGGAGCTGGCATCTCACTCTCTTTGAATCTTCTTTATCATGCTAGGATTAGCAGGAAAAAGCAAAAAATTTCAGAATTGCACCTTGCAATGTGGAGATATTACTGTTTGTGCATTTACAATATTCATTGATTTTTGCCATTGAAAAACATGTTTTTCATATACCAGAAATGTTTGAAGCTACTGACTGAATGAAAGGAGCTGGCATCTCACTCTCTTTGAATCTTCTTTATCATGCTAGGATTAACAGGAAAAAGCTAAAAATTTCAGAATTGCACCTTGCAATGTGGAGATATTACTGTTTGTGCATTTACAATATTCATTGATTTTTGCCATTGAAAAACATGTTTTTCATATACCAGAAATGTTTGAAGCTACTGACTGAATGAAAGGAGCTGGCATCTCACTCTCTTTGAATCTTCTTTATCATGCTAGGATTAGCAGGAAAAAGCAAAAAATTTCAGAATTGCACCTTGCAATGTGGAGATATTACTGTTTGTGCATTTACAATATTCATTGATTTTTGCCATTGAAAAACATGTTTTTCATATACCAGAAATGTTTGAAGCTACTGACTGAATGAAAGGAGCTGGCATCTCACTCTCTTTGAATCTTCTTTATCATGCTAGGATTAACAGGAAAAAGCTAAAAATTTCAGAATTGCACCGTGCAATGTGGAGATATTACTGTTTGTGCATTTACAATATTCATTGATTTTTGCCATTGAAAAACGTCCAGAAATGTTTGAAGCTACTGACTGAATGAAAGGAGCTGGCATCTCACTCTCTTTGAATCTTCTTTATCATGCTAGGATTAGCAGGAAAAAGCAAAAAATTTCAGAATTGCACCTTGCAATGTGGAGATATTACTGTTTGTGCATTTACAATATTCATTGATTTTTGCCATTGAAAAACATGTTTTTCATATACCAGAAATGTTTGAAGCTACTGACTGAATGAAAGGAGCTGGCATCTCACTCTCTTTGAATCTTCTTTATCATGCTAGGATTAACAGGAAAAAGCAAAAAATTTCAGAATTGCACCTTGCAATGTGGAGATATTACTGTTTGTGCATTTACAATATTCATTGATTTTGCCATTGAAAAACATGTTTTTCATATACCAGAAATGTTTGAAGCTACTGACTGAATGAAAGGAGCTGGCATCTCACTCTCTTTGAATCTTCTTTATCATGCTAGGATTAACAGGAAAAAGCAAAAAATTTCAGAATTGCACCGTGCAATGTGGAGATATTACTGTTTGTGCATTTACAATATTCATTGATTTTTGCCATTGAAAAACGTCCAGAAATGTTTGAAGCTACTGACTGAATGAAAGGAGCTGGCATCTCACTCTCTTTGAATCTTCTTTATCATGCTAGGATTAACAGGAAAAAGCTAAAAATTTCAGAATTGCACCGTGCAATGTGGAGATATTACTGTTTGTGCATTTACAATATTCATTGATTTTTGCCATTGAAAAACATGTTTTTCATATACCAGAAATGTTTGAAGCTACTGACTGAATGAAAGGAGCTGGCATCTCACTCTCTTTGAATCTTCTTTATCATGCTAGGATTAACAGGAAAAAGCTAAAAATTTCAGAATTGCACCGTGCAATGTGGAGATATTACTGTTTGTGCATTTACAATATTCATTGATTTTTGCCATTGAAAAACGTCCAGAAATGTTTGAAGCTACTGACTGAATGAAAGGAGCTGGCATCTCACTCTCTTTGAATCTTCTTTATCCTGCTAGGATTAGCAGGAAAAAGCAAAAAATTTCAGAATTGCACCGTGCAATGTGGAGATATTACTGTTTGTGCATTTACAATATTCATTGATTTTTGCCATTGAAAAACATGTTTTTCATATACCAGAAATGTTTGAAGCTACTGACTGAATGAAAGGAGCTGGCATCTCACTCTCTTTGAATCTTCTTTATCATGCTAGGATTAACAGGAAAAAGCTAAAAATTTCAGAGTTGCACCGTGCAATGTGGAGATATTACTGTTTGTGCATTTACAATATTCATTGATTTTTGCCATTGAAAAACGTCCAGAAATGTTTGAAGCTACTGACTGAATGAAAGGAGCTGGCATCTCACTCTCTTTGAATCTTCTTTATCCTGCTAGGATTAGCAGGAAAAAGCAAAAAATTTCAGAATTGCACCGTGCAATGTGGAGATATTACTGTTTGTGCATTTACAATATTCATTGATTTTTGCCATTGAAAAACATGTTTTTCATATACCAGAAATGTTTGAAGCTACTGACTGAATGAAAGGAGCTGGCATCTCACTCTCTTTGAATCTTCTTTATCCTGCTAGGATTAACAGGAAAAAGCAAAAAATTTCAGAATTGCACCGTGCAATGTGGAGATATTACTGTTTGTGCATTTACAATATTCATTGATTTTTGCCATTGAAAAACATGTTTTTCATATACCAGAAATGTTTGAAGCTACTGACTGAATGAAAGGAGCTGGCATCTCACTCTCTTTGAATCTTCTTTATCATGCTAGGATTAGCAGGAAAAAGCAAAAAATTTCAGAATTGCACCTTGCAATGTGGAGATATTACTGTTTGTGCATTTACAATAATCATTGATTTTTGCCATTGAAAAACATGTTTTTCATATACCAGAAATGTTTGAAGCTACTGACTGAATGAAAGGAGCTGGCATCTCACTCTCTTTGAATCTTCTTTATCATGCTAGGATTAACAGGAAAAAGCAAAAAATTTCAGAATTGCACCTTGCAATGTGGAGATATTACTGTTTGTGCATTTACAATATTCATTGATTTTTGCCATTGAAAAACATGTTTTTCATATACCAGAAATGTTTGAAGCTACTGACTGAATGAAAGGAGCTGGCATCTCACTCTCTTTGAATCTTCTTTATCATGCTAGGATTAACAGGAAAAAGCAAAAAATTTCAGAATTGCACCTTGCAATGTGGAGATATTACTGTTTGTGCATTTACAATATTCATTGATTTTTGCCATTGAAAAACATGTTTTTCATATACCAGAAATGTTTGAAGCTACTGACTGAATGAAAGGAGCTGGCATCTCACTCTCTTTGAATCTTCTTTATCATGCTAGGATTAACAGGAAAAAGCTAAAAATTTCAGAATTGCACCGTGCAATGTGGAGATATTACTGTTTGTGCATTTACAATATTCATTGATTTTTGCCATTGAAAAACGTCCAGAAATGTTTGAAGCTACTGACTGAATGAAAGGAGCTGGCATCTCACTCTCTTTGAATCTTCTTTATCATGCTAGGAATAACAGGAAAAAGCTAAAAATTTCAGAATTGCACCGTGCAATGTGGAGATATTACTGTTTGTGCATTTACAATATTCATTGATTTTTGCCATTGAAAAACATGTTTTTCATATACCAGAAATGTTTGAAGCTACTGACTGAATGAAAGGAGCTGGCATCTCACTCTCTTTGAATCTTCTTTATCATGCTAGGATTAGCAGGAAAAAGCAAAAAATTTCAGAATTGCACCGTGCAATGTGGAGATATTACTGTTTGTGCATTTACAATATTCATTGATTTTTGCCATTGAAAAACATGTTTTTCATATACCAGAAATGTTTGAAGCTACTGACTGAATGAAAGGAGCTGGCATCTCACTCTCTTTGAATCTTCTTTATCATGCTAGGATTAGCAGGAAAAAGCTAAAAATTTCAGAATTGCACCTTGCAATGTGGAGATATTACTGTTTGTGCATTTACAATATTCATTGATTTTTGCCATTGAAAAACATGTTTTTCATATACCAGAAATGTTTGAAGCTACTGACTGAATGAAAGGAGCTGGCATCTCACTCTCTTTGAATCTTCTTTATCATGCTAGGATTAGCAGGAAAAAGCTAAAAATTTCAGAATTGCACCTTGCAATGTGGAGATATTACTGTTTGTGCATTTACAATATTCATTGATTTTTGCCATTGAAAAACGTCCAGAAATGTTTGAAGCTACTGACTGAATGAAAGGAGCTGGCATCTCACTCTCTTTGAATCTTCTTTATCATGCTAGGATTAGCAGGAAAAAGCTAAAAATTTCAGAATTGCACCGTGCAATGTGGAGATATTACTGTTTGTGCATTTACAATATTCATTGATTTTTGCCATTGAAAAACGTCCAGAAATGTTTGAAGCTACTGACTGAATGAAAGGAGCTGGCATCTCACTCTCTTTGAATCTTCTTTATCATGCTAGGATTAGCAGGAAAAAGCAAAAAATTTCAGAATTGCACCGTGCAATGTGGAGATATTACTGTTTGTGCATTTACAATATTCATTGATTTTTGCCATTGAAAAACATGTTTTTCATATACCAGAAATGTTTGAAGCTACTGACTGAATGAAAGGAGCTGGCATCTCACTCTCTTTGAATCTTCTTTATCATGCTAGGATTAGCAGGAAAAAGCAAAAAATTTCAGAATTGCACCGTGCAATGTGGAGATATTACTGTTTGTGCATTTACAATATTCATTGATTTTTGCCATTGAAAAACATGTTTTTCATATACCAGAAATGTTTGAAGCTACTGACTGAATGAAAGGAGCTGGCATCTCACTCTCTTTGAATCTTCTTTATCATGCTAGGATTAACAGGAAAAAGCTAAAAATTTCAGAATTGCACCTTGCAATGTGGAGATATTACTGTTTGTGCATTTACAATATTCATTGATTTTTGCCATTGAAAAACGTCCAGAAATGTTTGAAGCTACTGACTGAATGAAAGGAGCTGGCATCTCACTCTCTTTGAATCTTCTTTATCATGCTAGGATTAACAGGAAAAAGCAAAAAATTTCAGAATTGCACCTTGCAATGTGGAGATATTACTGTTTGTGCATTTACAATATTCATTGATTTTTGCCATTGAAAAACATGTTTTTCATATACCAGAAATGTTTGAAGCTACTGACTGAATGAAAGGAGCTGGCATCTCACTCTCTTTGAATCTTCTTTATCATGCTAGGATTAGCAGGAAAAAGCAAAAAATTTCAGAATTGCACCGTGCAATGTGGAGATATTACTGTTTGTGCATTTACAATATTCATTGATTTTTGCCATTGAAAAACGTCCAGAAATGTTTGAAGCTACTGACTGAATGAAAGGAGCTGGCATCTCACTCTCTTTGAATCTTCTTTATCATGCTAGGATTAGCTGGAAAAAGCTAAAAATTTCAGAATTGCACCTTGCAATGTGGAGATATTACTGTTTGTGCATTTACAATATTCATTGATTTTTGCCATTGAAAAACATGTTTTTCATATACCAGAAATGTTTGAAGCTACTGACTGAATGAAAGGAGCTGGCATCTCACTCTCTTTGAATCTTCTTTATCATGCTAGGATTAACAGGAAAAAGCTAAAAATTTCAGAATTGCACCTTGCAATGTGGAGATATTACTGTTTGTGCATTTACAATATTCATTGATTTTTGCCATTGAAAAACATGTTTTTCATATACCAGAAATGTTTGAAGCTACTGACTGAATGAAAGGAGCTGGCATCTCACTCTCTTTGAATCTTCTTTATCATGCTAGGATTAGCAGGAAAAAGCAAAAAATTTCAGAATTGCACCGTGCAATGTGGAGATATTACTGTTTGTGCATTTACAATATTCATTGATTTTTGCCATTGAAAAACGTCCAGAAATGTTTGAAGCTACTGACTGAATGAAAGGAGCTGGCATCTCACTCTCTTTGAATCTTCTTTATCATGCTAGGATTAGCAGGAAAAAGCAAAAAATTTCAGAATTGCACCGTGCAATGTGGAGATATTACTGTTTGTGCATTTACAATATTCATTGATTTTTGCCATTGAAAAACATGTTTTTCATATACCAGAAATGTTTGAAGCTACTGACTGAATGAAAGGAGCTGGCATCTCACTCTCTTTGAATCTTCTTTATCATGCTAGGATTAACAGGAAAAAGCTAAAAATTTCAGAATTGCACCGTGCAATGTGGAGATATTACTGTTTGTGCATTTACAATATTCATTGATTTTTGCCATTGAAAAACGTCCAGAAATGTTTGAAGCTACTGACTGAATGAAAGGAGCTGGCATCTCACTCTCTTTGAATCTTCTTTATCATGCTAGGATTAGCAGGAAAAAGCAAAAAATTTCAGAATTGCACCGTGCAATGTGGAGATATTACTGTTTGTGCATTTACAATATTCATTGATTTTTGCCATTGAAAAACATGTTTTTCATATACCAGAAATGTTTGAAGCTACTGACTGAATGAAAGGAGCTGGCATCTCACTCTCTTTGAATCTTCTTTATCATGCTAGGATTAACAGGAAAAAGCTAAAAATTTCAGAATTGCACCTTGCAATGTGGAGATATTACTGTTTGTGCATTTACAATATTCATTGATTTTTGCCATTGAAAAACGTCCAGAAATGTTTGAAGCTACTGACTGAATGAAAGGAGCTGGCATCTCACTCTCTTTGAATCTTCTTTATCATGCTAGGATTAACAGGAAAAAGCAAAAAATTTCAGAATTGCACCGTGCAATGTGGAGATATTACTGTTTGTGCATTTACAATATTCATTGATTTTTGCCATTGAAAAACATGTTTTTCATATACCAGAAATGTTTGAAGCTACTGACTGAATGAAAGGAGCTGGCATCTCACTCTCTTTGAATCTTCTTTATCATGCTAGGATTAGCAGGAAAAAGCTAAAAATTTCAGAATTGCACCTTGCAATGTGGAGATATTACTGTTTGTGCATTTACAATATTCATTGATTTTTGCCATTGAAAAACATGTTTTTCATATACCAGAAATGTTTGAAGCTACTGACTGAATGAAAGGAGCTGGCATCTCACTCTCTTTGAATCTTCTTTATCATGCTAGGATTAACAGGAAAAAGCTAAAAATTTCAGAATTGCACCTTGCAATGTGGAGATATTACTGTTTGTGCATTTACAATATTCATTGATTTTTGCCATTGAAAAACATGTTTTTCATATACCAGAAATGTTTGAAGCTACTGACTGAATGAAAGGAGCTGGCATCTCACTCTCTTTGAATCTTCTTTATCATGCTAGGATTAACAGGAAAAAGCTAAAAATTTCAGAATTGCACCGTGCAATGTGGAGATATTACTGTTTGTGCATTTACAATATTCATTGATTTTTGCCATTGAAAAACGTCCAGAAATGTTTGAAGCTACTAACTGAATGAAAGGAGCTGGCATCTCACTCTCTTTGAATCTTCTTTATCATGCTAGGATTAGCAGGAAAAAGCAAAAAATTTCAGAATTGCACCGTGCAATGTGGAGATATTACTGTTTGTGCATTTACAATATTCATTGATTTTTGCCATTGAAAAACATGTTTTTCATATACCAGAAATGTTTGAAGCTACTGACTGAATGAAAGGAGCTGGCATCTCACTCTCTTTGAATCTTCTTTATCATGCTAGGATTAACAGGAAAAAGCTAAAAATTTCAGAATTGCACCTTGCAATGTGGAGATATTACTGTTTGTGCATTTACAATATTCATTGATTTTTGCCATTGAAAAACGTCCAGAAATGTTTGAAGCTACTGACTGAATGAAAGGAGCTGGCATCTCACTCTCTTTGAATCTTCTTTATCATGCTAGGATTAACAGGAAAAAGCAAAAAATTTCAGAATTGCACCGTGCAATGTGGAGATATTACTGTTTGTGCATTTACAATATTCATTGATTTTTGCCATTGAAAAACATGTTTTTCATATACCAGAAATGTTTGAAGCTACTGACTGAATGAAAGGAGCTGGCATCTCACTCTCTTTGAATCTTCTTTATCATGCTAGGATTAACAGGAAAAAGCAAAAAATTTCAGAATTGCACCTTGCAATGTGGAGATATTACTGTTTGTGCATTTACAATATTCATTGATTTTTGCCATTGAAAAACATGTTTTTCATATACCAGAAATGTTTGAAGCTACTGACTGAATGAAAGGAGCTGGCATCTCACTCTCTTTGAATCTTCTTTATCATGCTAGGATTAACAGGAAAAAGCTAAAAATTTCAGAATTGCACCTTGCAATGTGGAGATATTACTGTTTGTGCATTTACAATATTCATTGATTTTTGCCATTGAAAAACATGTTTTTCATATACCAGAAATGTTTGAAGCTACTGACTGAATGAAAGGAGCTGGCATCTCACTCTCTTTGAATCTTCTTTATCATGCTAGGATTAACAGGAAAAAGCAAAAAATTTCAGAATTGCACCTTGCAATGTGGAGATATTACTGTTTGTGCATTTACAATATTCATTGATTTTTGCCATTGAAAAACATGTTTTTCATATACCAGAAATGTTTGAAGCTACTGACTGAATGAAAGGAGCTGGCATCTCACTCTCTTTGAATCTTCTTTATCATGCTAGGATTAACAGGAAAAAGCTAAAAATTTCAGAATTGCACCGTGCAATGTGGAGATATTACTGTTTGTGCATTTACAATATTCATTGATTTTTGCCATTGAAAAACGTCCAGAAATGTTTGAAGCTACTGACTGAATGAAAGGAGCTGGCATCTCACTCTCTTTGAATCTTCTTTATCATGCTAGGATTAACAGGAAAAAGCTAAAAATTTCAGAATTGCACCGTGCAATGTGGAGATATTACTGTTTGTGCATTTACAATATTCATTGATTTTTGCCATTGAAAAACATGTTTTTCATATACCAGAAATGTTTGAAGCTACTGACTGAATGAAAGGAGCTGGCATCTCACTCTCTTTGAATCTTCTTTATCATGCTAGGATTAACAGGAAAAAGCTAAAAATTTCAGAATTGCACCGTGCAATGTGGAGATATTACTGTTTGTGCATTTACAATATTCATTGATTTTTGCCATTGAAAAACATGTTTTTCATATACCAGAAATGTTTGAAGCTACTGACTGAATGAAAGGAGCTGGCATCTCACTCTCTTTGAATCTTCTTTATCATGCTAGGATTAGCAGGAAAAAGCAAAAAATTTCAGAATTGCACCTTGCAATGTGGAGATATTACTGTTTGTGCATTTACAATATTCATTGATTTTTGCCATTGAAAAACGTCCAGAAATGTTTGAAGCTACTGACTGAATGAAAGGAGCTGGCATCTCACTCTCTTTGAATCTTCTTTATCATGCTAGGATTAGCAGGAAAAAGCAAAAAATTTCAGAATTGCACCGTGCAATGTGGAGATATTACTGTTTGTGCATTTACAATATTCATTGATTTTTGCCATTGAAAAACGTCCAGAAATGTTTGAAGCTACTGACTGAATGAAAGGAGCTGGCATCTCACTCTCTTTGAATCTTCTTTATCATGCTAGGATTAGCAGGAAAAAGCAAAAAATTTCAGAATTGCACCGTGCAATGTGGAGATATTACTGTTTGTGCATTTACAATATTCATTGATTTTTGCCATTGAAAAACATGTTTTTCATATACCAGAAATGTTTGAAGCTACTGACTGAATGAAAGGAGCTGGCATCTCACTCTCTTTGAATCTTCTTTATCATGCTAGGATTAGCAGGAAAAAGCAAAAAATTTCAGAATTGCACCGTGCAATGTGGAGATATTACTGTTTGTGCATTTACAATATTCATTGATTTTTGCCATTGAAAAACATGTTTTTCATATACCAGAAATGTTTGAAGCTACTGACTGAATGAAAGGAGCTGGCATCTCACTCTCTTTGAATCTTCTTTATCATGCTAGGATTAACAGGAAAAAGCTAAAAATTTCAGAATTGCACCTTGCAATGTGAAGATATTACTGTTTGTGCATTTACAATATTCATTGATTTTTGCCATTGAAAAACGTCCAGAAATGTTTGAAGCTACTGACTGAATGAAAGGAGCTGGCATCTCACTCTCTTTGAATCTTCTTTATCATGCTAGGATTAACAGGAAAAAGCAAAAAATTTCAGAATTGCACCTTGCAATGTGGAGATATTACTGTTTGTGCATTTACAATATTCATTGATTTTTGCCATTGAAAAACATGTTTTTCATATACCAGAAATGTTTGAAGCTACTGACTGAATGAAAGGAGCTGGCATCTCACTCTCTTTGAATCTTCTTTATCATGCTAGGATTAGCAGGAAAAAGCAAAAAATTTCAGAATTGCACCGTGCAATGTGGAGATATTACTGTTTGTGCATTTACAATATTCATTGATTTTTGCCATTGAAAAACGTCCAGAAATGTTTGAAGCTACTGACTGAATGAAAGGAGCTGGCATCTCACTCTCTTTGAATCTTCTTTATCATGCTAGGATTAGCAGGAAAAAGCTAAAAATTTCAGAATTGCACCTTGCAATGTGGAGATATTACTGTTTGTGCATTTACAATATTCATTGATTTTTGCCATTGAAAAACATGTTTTTCATATACCAGAAATGTTTGAAGCTACTGACTGAATGAAAGGAGCTGGCATCTCACTCTCTTTGAATCTTCTTTATCATGCTAGGATTAACAGGAAAAAGCTAAAAATTTCAGAATTGCACCTTGCAATGTGGAGATATTACTGTTTGTGCATTTACAATATTCATTGATTTTTGCCATTGAAAAACATGTTTTTCATATACCAGAAATGTTTGAAGCTACTGACTGAATGAAAGGAGCTGGCATCTCACTCTCTTTGAATCTTCTTTATCATGCTAGGATTAGCAGGAAAAAGCAAAAAATTTCAGAATTGCACCGTGCAATGTGGAGATATTACTGTTTGTGCATTTACAATATTCATTGATTTTTGCCATTGAAAAACGTCCAGAAATGTTTGAAGCTACTGACTGAATGAAAGGAGCTGGCATCTCACTCTCTTTGAATCTTCTTTATCATGCTAGGATTAGCAGGAAAAAGCAAAAAATTTCAGAATTGCACCGTGCAATGTGGAGATATTACTGTTTGTGCATTTACAATATTCATTGATTTTTGCCATTGAAAAACATGTTTTTCATATACCAGAAATGTTTGAAGCTACTGACTGAATGAAAGGAGCTGGCATCTCACTCTCTTTGAATCTTCTTTATCATGCTAGGATTAACAGGAAAAAGCTAAAAATTTCAGAATTGCACCGTGCAATGTGGAGATATTACTGTTTGTGCATTTACAATATTCATTGATTTTTGCCATTGAAAAACGTCCAGAAATGTTTGAAGCTACTGACTGAATGAAAGGAGCTGGCATCTCACTCTCTTTGAATCTTCTTTATCATGCTAGGATTAGCAGGAAAAAGCAAAAAATTTCAGAATTGCACCGTGCAATGTGGAGATATTACTGTTTGTGCATTTACAATATTCATTGATTTTTGCCATTGAAAAACATGTTTTTCATATACCAGAAATGTTTGAAGCTACTGACTGAATGAAAGGAGCTGGCATCTCACTCTCTTTGAATCTTCTTTATCATGCTAGGATTAACAGGAAAAAGCTAAAAATTTCAGAATTGCACCTTGCAATGTGGAGATATTACTGTTTGTGCATTTACAATATTCATTGATTTTTGCCATTGAAAAACGTCCAGAAATGTTTGAAGCTACTGACTGAATGAAAGGAGCTGGCATCTCACTCTCTTTGAATCTTCTTTATCATGCTAGGATTAACAGGAAAAAGCAAAAAATTTCAGAATTGCACCGTGCAATGTGGAGATATTACTGTTTGTGCATTTACAATATTCATTGATTTTTGCCATTGAAAAACATGTTTTTCATATACCAGAAATGTTTGAAGCTACTGACTGAATGAAAGGAGCTGGCATCTCACTCTCTTTGAATCTTCTTTATCATGCTAGGATTAGCAGGAAAAAGCTAAAAATTTCAGAATTGCACCTTGCAATGTGGAGATATTACTGTTTGTGCATTTAAAATATTCATTGATTTTTGCCATTGAAAAACATGTTTTTCATATACCAGAAATGTTTGAAGCTACTGACTGAATGAAAGGAGCTGGCATCTCACTCTCTTTGAATCTTCTTTATCATGCTAGGATTAACAGGAAAAAGCTAAAAATTTCAGAATTGCACCTTGCAATGTGGAGATATTACTGTTTGTGCATTTACAATATTCATTGATTTTTGCCATTGAAAAACATGTTTTTCATATACCAGAAATGTTTGAAGCTACTGACTGAATGAAAGGAGCTGGCATCTCACTCTCTTTGAATCTTCTTTATCATGCTAGGATTAACAGGAAAAAGCTAAAAATTTCAGAATTGCACCGTGCAATGTGGAGATATTACTGTTTGTGCATTTACAATATTCATTGATTTTTGCCATTGAAAAACGTCCAGAAATGTTTGAAGCTACTGACTGAATGAAAGGAGCTGGCATCTCACTCTCTTTGAATCTTCTTTATCATGCTAGGATTAGCAGGAAAAAGCAAAAAATTTCAGAATTGCACCGTGCAATGTGGAGATATTACTGTTTGTGCATTTACAATATTCATTGATTTTTGCCATTGAAAAACATGTTTTTCATATACCAGAAATGTTTGAAGCTACTGACTGAATGAAAGGAGCTGGCATCTCACTCTCTTTGAATCTTCTTTATCATGCTAGGATTAACAGGAAAAAGCTAAAAATTTCAGAATTGCACCTTGCAATGTGGAGATATTACTGTTTGTGCATTTACAATATTCATTGATTTTTGCCATTGAAAAACGTCCAGAAATGTTTGAAGCTACTGACTGAATGAAAGGAGCTGGCATCTCACTCTCTTTGAATCTTCTTTATCATGCTAGGATTAACAGGAAAAAGCAAAAAATTTCAGAATTGCACCGTGCAATGTGGAGATATTACTGTTTGTGCATTTACAATATTCATTGATTTTTGCCATTGAAAAACATGTTTTTCATATACCAGAAATGTTTGAAGCTACTGACTGAATGAAAGGAGCTGGCATCTCACTCTCTTTGAATCTTCTTTATCATGCTAGGATTAACAGGAAAAAGCAAAAAATTTCAGAATTGCACCTTGCAATGTGGAGATATTACTGTTTGTGCATTTACAATATTCATTGATTTTTGCCATTGAAAAACATGTTTTTCATATACCAGAAATGTTTGAAGCTACTGACTGAATGAAAGGAGCTGGCATCTCACTCTCTTTGAATCTTCTTTATCATGCTAGGATTAACAGGAAAAAGCTAAAAATTTCAGAATTGCACCGTGCAATGTGGAGATATTACTGTTTGTGCATTTACAATATTCATTGATTTTTGCCATTGAAAAACGTCCAGAAATGTTTGAAGCTACTGACTGAATGAAAGGAGCTGGCATCTCACTCTCTTTGAATCTTCTTTATCATGCTAGGATTAACAGGAAAAAGCAAAAAATTTCAGAATTGCACCGTGCAATGTGGAGATATTACTGTTTGTGCATTTACAATATTCATTGATTTTTGCCATTGAAAAACATGTTTTTCATATACCAGAAATGTTTGAAGCTACTGACTGAATGAAAGGAGCTGGCATCTCACTCTCTTTGAATCTTCTTTATCATGCTAGGATTAACAGGAAAAAGCAAAAAATTTCAGAATTGCACCTTGCAATGTGGAGATATTACTGTTTGTGCATTTACAATATTCATTGATTTTTGCCATTGAAAAACATGTTTTTCATATACCAGAAATGTTTGAAGCTACTGACTGAATGAAAGGAGCTGGCATCTCACTCTCTTTGAATCTTCTTTATCATGCTAGGATTAACAGGAAAAAGCTAAAAATTTCAGAATTGCACCGTGCAATGTGGAGATATTACTGTTTGTGCATTTACAATATTCATTGATTTTTGCCATTGAAAAACGTCCAGAAATGTTTGAAGCTACTGACTGAATGAAAGGAGCTGGCATCTCACTCTCTTTGAATCTTCTTTATCATGCTAGGATTAACAGGAAAAAGCTAAAAATTTCAGAATTGCACCGTGCAATGTGGAGATATTACTGTTTGTGCATTTACAATATTCATTGATTTTTGCCATTGAAAAACATGTTTTTCATATACCAGAAATGTTTGAAGCTACTGACTGAATGAAAGGAGCTGGCATCTCACTCTCTTTGAATCTTCTTTATCATGCTAGGATTAGCAGGAAAAAGCAAAAAATTTCAGAATTGCACCTTGCAATGTGGAGATATTACTGTTTGTGCATTTACAATATTCATTGATTTTTGCCATTGAAAAACGTCCAGAAATGTTTGAAGCTACTGACTGAATGAAAGGAGCTGGCATCTCACTCTCTTTGAATCTTCTTTATCATGCTAGGATTAGCAGGAAAAAGCAAAAAATTTCAGAATTGCACCGTGCAATGTGGAGATATTACTGTTTGTGCATTTACAATATTCATTGATTTTTGCCATTGAAAAACATGTTTTTCATATACCAGAAATGTTTGAAGCTACTGACTGAATGAAAGGAGCTGGCATCTCACTCTCTTTGAATCTTCTTTATCATGCTAGGATTAGCAGGAAAAAGCTAAAAATTTCAGAATTGCACCTTGCAATGTGGAGATATTACTGTTTGTGCATTTACAATATTCATTGATTTTTGCCATTGAAAAACATGTTTTTCATATACCAGAAATGTTTGAAGCTACTGACTGAATGAAAGGAGCTGGCATCTCACTCTCTTTGAATCTTCTTTATCATGCTAGGATT